>NC_087399.1:4900781-5207734 GCF_031307605.1 Tribolium castaneum | reverse complement strand
TCCAAAAATATGCGTTCAAAAGGAGTTTCACTTGTTGTTGTAATCACCATTGGTTCTTTACTTTTCTTTCGAACCAATTTATTTTTTTGACATGACTCACACGTTTTTATAAAATTCTTGATATCAGATTTCATTCGTGGCCATTTATAATATTGTTTGATTCGATTATAGGTTCTATGAAAGCCCGAATGTCCAGCACAAGGATTTGAATGATATTCCGTTAAAATCTTCTTAATTTCTTCTTGAGTGTTCGGAATTACGATTTCATTTGAAAGTATGTAAATTTTAATGTTAGTTTTTCTAAAAATGTATCTTATCATTGAACGAATTTTGTGAAAATGGAGTTTATCAAAGGAAGAGTTTAATTTAGGTAAGCTTATGGATTTTACGTTATCAGCAATTAATCGGTTTTTTAATTTTTGTAAAATATTAAACAAATCTTCGTATGATATAGATTCCCAATAATGTTCTTTTGTTATCATATAGTAAATATTTTTGTTATTTGCTGAATTTATTGGTATTTTGATTACTTCGTTGACGTTTAAAGTTTCTGTTTGTAACATTTGATAGCTGTTAGTAAATTTCTCTTTTATTTGTATTTGGACTAATTCCTTACATTCGAGATCCTTTGAAATGCATAAACAGATGTTATCGGTTGAGTCGATAATATTACCATTAACTTCTTCAATATTATCATTGGTGATAAGAGTTGTTCTTATTTTTTTTAAGAAATTCGCATATGATTCATCGTCGTCCTCAGTTCGGAAATGATTGACACACAGATTATCTAGAGGAATTCGGCTGAGGGCATCTGCATTTTTATTTAATTTACCTGGTTTATAGAGAATTTCGTAATCATACTCCTCTAATGCTAGTCGCCAACGTATTAATCTAGAACCCGGATCTTTCACATTAAATAACCACGTTAATGGACGATGATCAGTTATGATTTTAAATTTTCTACCATATAGGTACGGTCGAAAATGTTTTACACTCCAAACAATAGCAAGAAGTTCTTTTTCCGTCGTTGAATAGTTTGATTCGGCCCTATTCAAAGTTCTACTAGCGTAAGCTATTGGTAAATCATTAGGAGGTTCACCTTGCGACAAAACTGACCCGATAGCAAAATTACTTGCGTCCGTTGTCAAATAAAATGTTTGTGTAAAATCTGGATACTGCAATAAAGGTTCATTGGTTAATATTGATTTTAAATTTTCAAATGCGCGTTGTTGTTCACTAGTCCAAATAAATTCTGCGTTTTTTCTTAATAATTTGGTTAACGGTTGTGTTAAAAAAGAAAAATTTGGAATAAACCTTCTGTAATATCCGATTAATCCAAGGAATGTTTTGACATGCTTTTGTGATTTTAGAATAGGATACTCTGAAATAGCTTTAACTTTATTGGGATCAGGTTTAACACCTTGATCAGTGATTTTATGTCCTAAATACATTACTTCGTGACGTAGAAATTCGCATTTGTTTGGTTGAATTTTTAAATTGTGTTCTGATAGTCTTTGAAATACCTCTCTTAATTTTTTATTATGATTTTCTAAAGTATCTGCATGAATTACTATGTCATCTAAATAAACAAAACAACGGTTATTTTGAATTCCAGATAAAACATTATTCATTAATCGTTGAAATGTCGCTGGTGCATTTTTTAATCCAAATGGCATACGATTAAATTGATAGTGACCTGTGTGAGTAGAAAAAGCAGTTTTAGGAGCATCTTCTGTAGACATTTTTATCTGATGAAAACCTGATGTTAGATCTATTGTTGAAAAATATTTTGAATGTCCTAACTGGTCCAAAATTTCAGAGATATTAGGAAGCGGATATGAGTCACCGACAGTTATATCATTGAGCTTACGATAATCGACAACTATTCGCCATTTTTTCATTCCGGAAGAGTCTGATTTTTTAGGTACAACCCATATAGGAGAATTCCATGGTGAATTAGATGGTTCGATAATATTTTCATCGAGCATTTGATTAATTTGCTTATTGACTTCTTCTTTATGAACTTCTGGAAATCGGTATGTTTTAGCGTTAATTGGTACTTTCGATGATGTAGGAATATTATGCGCGATTGTATCTGTAAATGTTAGTTTGTCACCATCGATATAAAAGATATGATTAAATTCATGACAAATTTGTAGTAAAGATTGTTTTTCTTCTGAATTTAGATGATCAGTTCGTAATAAATTTGAAATTTTTTCTAAACGTTCTGATTTGAAATTATTATCAGAGGTACTCGTACGTAATGAGGAAATATTCGCACTATTTTCACTATAATCGATTGGATCTAATGTGACTTCGATATTTTTAATATTAACGATTTTTTCGGTAGTGTTTAAAATTGAGGTTATTATGTTGCTATCTTTGTCAACCTTTACAAAACTTGGACAGAGATAAACGCCTTCAAGTATATCAATATTTGGACAAATGCCTTCTTTTATTTCTCCGTTTATGGCTTTAATTTTTACAATTGTTTCTGTTCTAGGAGCTAGTTGAAATTTTACATTTGAATCAGTTTGATTGTTTTTTATTTTATTTGAAGAAAATTTTTCATTGTAAGCAGGAATGTTCTGACTTAATGGAGGATTAGAATTAGATTGTGAAAATTTTGATTTGTAATCGCGTTGAATTTGCGCACGTATGGGATATTCTAAATGGAATATATCTAGATGTTTATCATTTATAAATAGTTTATCATTTTGATAATCAATTAGGCAGTTGAACGATTTTAAAAAGTCGTTACCTAAAAGACCGTCGAAAGGAATCGGGAAATTATCGGGAACTGCATGAAAAATATGTGTAAATTTCTGATTGCCGATATAGAAATCTAAATAAGTATAGCACAATGTTTTCGTATGCTGAGTCACGTTTATATCAATACCCTTCAGAGTGATAAGATTGTCTTCATAACAATGAGTTTGACCTTTAAGATGAGAAATTTTTACAAGCGAAATGTCAGCACCGGTATCTAAAAGGAATTTACCTGGATGATTTTTTAATTGAGCAATATTTAATGGAATATAACTTGTTACAGCAGCAATGTTTAATGTTGCAATTCGGCGGAAATTTGGTGGGCAGTCCTCGAGTTCTCCGCCAACGTCGAAGAGCCCGGGCAGTTTAAATTACTGCCGTTTGAATTTTGTAGGGACTGTGATGAAGATCTAATGCGGGAATTATTATTTTGTTCCTTTCGCGACTGGTTATATTGTAATTTACGACACTCGTTAATTAAATGACCATTGTTCTTGCAGTAATTACAGAATTTTCTTTGAAAATCATTGTTAGATCTTGGCTGGATTTTAGAGGAAGAATTATTATTATGGAAATTGTTACGATTAAATTTTGAGGAATTACTGGTACTTGGAGAATTGATATGTGTGTGATTCTGAATTCGGTGAACATTATTAAAATTTTTGTTCTGGTTGTGTTGTTGATTTTTGTTCCGACAATTAAATGAATTATGACCCGATTTGTTACAATAATTACAAAATCTACTTGACGAATTATTATTTACGTTTTGATATTTATGAATTTCGTATTTGGATTTAAGTTCCTGTTCCTCGTTAATCGCGATCGAGATTGCTTTTTCTAATGTATCCGGTTTTTGAGCTTTAACTAAAATTGACAAATCTTTATTTAATCCCGTGATAAAAACGTTCAAAGCTTCATTTTGCAGTAAATCAATGTTTCCGTTGCGTACTTCTTCGGTTAAATTGTCACTTAACGAATTTATTAATTTTACGTAGCATGTTTCTACACGATTTGAAAAAGAAACGACACTTTCATTGTGATTTTGCCGACAGGAATTTAACTCCAATTGCCATTGACCAACTGTACGTTTATCTGAATACAAATCTAGTAAATGTTTCTTTAATTGTTTCCAATTTGTAAATTCTCTATTACGTGTTAAAGTTCTCGCGTTATGCGTTAATTTGGTTTTAATAATTGAAAGTAAAAGTGGTTGATTTGCAACTCCAACAAGATTATGAGCTTGATCACAATTATCTATAAATTCGAACAACATTGATTTGGTTCCATCAAACTTAATTAACATTTTTTCTGCTAACTCTAGTGAAATCGACATGTTGGTGAGATTTAAGTTAGGGTTAATTAAATTACTAGATGATTGAATACTTAAATTATTGAGGCTACTTTGATCCGAATTGGGCGTAACGGAATCAATCGTGTTAGTTTCTTCTGAACCGATTGAATGTGGATTAGACGCGGTAGCTCCTTCTAAATTCGTCGTAGCTTCCTTTTTGTGTTTTGACATAGATCTCGTTGTTGGCATCAAACAAATAAATTCACTTACACAAGGGAAGATAACTGCTGGAATCCCATTATGTTACACTGGACCACACGATTTTCGAAAACCTTCACGTCTGGGGTTGAATATCGCCGTTTGTCACCTATAGTAGCGACGATGCAGCAGGTAGCACGAATACACGAACCTTGAAGACCTGGATGTTGCACCACTGGATGATGGACGATAGCCCAAATCGAAGTTTCCCAAACTTGCTGATTGAAATTTCAAATTGAATTTGAAATAAATTTTCCAACCGCACTATTACGATCCCACTTCTGACACCAATTTTGTGATGGTCCGGTGATGGGAAAGAGAAACTCCAGCACTTTACTTCTAACTACTACTATAATTTATTAAAACTTGGAATTTGGAATTGACATTAGGTCGTACAGTAACAACTAACTTATTCTGACTGCCCTATAACATAAAAATGATTTCTTATATATAGAGGGATGAAAGGCGATAAGCGGAAGAATGTACAAATAAAAGTGGACTCGAGATAGTAAAGTAATTAGGTACAAAGTTGAACATGCCGGATGTAGATGATACAAATTAAATTTAAGACGTTTGCTAATGATAATGAAAGATGTTTACTAATGATAATGATAATTATAACGTTAAAGGGATATTTATAATGGGTACATTACAGAACCTTGAAATTTGGGTAACTGTTAAAAGTGTTTAAATATTATCATCGGAGAATTTTTTCAAATTTTTATCGTCATTTATTTTGAAAATACAAGGCTGACTTGATTTTTTTAAATAGCACGAAGGGTGAAGTTTAATCATTATTAAAAGAGCATTTTTTTCTGAATTCAGGTAACATAATACCCACCTTTACTTTAATTAAAATGTAAAAAAATTAAAATTCTAAAATTTTCTGTAATAGTAAAACTAAGTAAGGTTTGAAAATGCTGTTATTGGCGATATCTATCACTTGATATTAGCCAAAAATTAAACTTGGGTGCAATAATTAGTTTAATAATGGTATATTTAAGTAAAACTGAGCTAAAAAAATTCTCATGTTGGTTTATCATGGAGACAGAAGGCCAAAAAGTTAGTGGAAATCATTTTTAACATCTTTTGTAGCACAAAGTTTTTTGTGTTTATTTTTTTTAATTTAAACGTGTTCTTTTTCAATTAAAAGTGTTATTTTAACAATTATTTGTAATTTTTACTTATTTTTTTCAGCAAAGAGCTAACAATAGTTAAAAACAACATTTCCAAAAGTAACAAAATTTTACAGTGTTCAAAATTTTTCGAATTTTTTTTTAAGTTTTGAATAAACTATAGTATGCTGTGTTACACCATAGAAATCAGAAAAAAATGCTCTTCTTAAAAATATTGAATTTAAACTTTGCTGCTATTTACAAAAATCAAGTTAGCCTTGTATCCGAAGAACAAATAGAAATAGAAATTTAATAAACATCTGAAACGATACATTTTATATACTCTTAAGTATATACCAGATTTCAATAAGTTTTGATGAATAGTTCTAACAATATTTAACTGAATCCATACTTTTTGCGATCCTGTATAGCTAGATTGGGATTATTTGTTCCTTGCTGTGTAATTCACTTTTCCCCTGCATTAAGAAAAACGCAATTACTCAGCCTGCAGTGCTTGATGAGCGGCATTTCCATGCCGAGGCCCCAAAAAACGTAAAATTCGTGTAAAGATTTGCACAAGTGTTCGAAAAATTAACTTAATTGAATCCGGGAATGCATAATCTGGAAAATGCAGGACGGAGGTCCTGCGACGCATACAAATCCGTCTTAACTGGAGTGTTAACTGGTAGCTTTCCTCCCCTGCACTGTGCTAAGTGCATATAAATTGCAAGCAGTTAGCCGGAAATGTAATTTTGCACGGCTCTAATCTAATTTATTTAAGATAATGCTATCAATTAAATCTAGATTGGCGAGAGGCATTAAGGTTTTATTGTAGAGCCAGTACTTTAGTGAGGCAATGAATATTTCATAAACGTGACAATAAATTTCATCTGTTGTGAGAAGATACAGTCGGAAGATTTGTTGATGGGAAAACAAACACATAAATATCAAAAGCAACTCCTGCACCTAACAAACGCTTTCAAATTCGGATTTTTCCCCCTCGAACGTCATTAGGATGCGATAGCGTGTCGATACAACGCAAAACCTGCACTAAATGTTCCAATTCCAGCAAATGAAGGATTTGGTGATGGTTTTTTATTTAATAAGTGTCATCAACATTGCATTAGCCCCGAGTTTTTACCGCTGGGGTGGTAAAAATGTCTTTGGACTCTTTATAGTCTGATAATAATTGACTTTTATTTAGCCAGTGAAAGAAAATGTCTTCGGGGTCGGGTCGATGACTTCGAGAGGGGAATTAGGCGGTATGTAATATTCACTGGGAATTGTACAGTCGTGCCGTTGGAAATTCAACAATTGAAAAACTTAGACGGGGCAAATGTGGAAACATAATTAGAGTGCAAATTCGTCCATTATGGAGACAATCAAATCCATTAACAAACAGTAAGGAAATGTCCGGGTAATGGCAACATCAGCATGCTTATGGATGGCCTTATAATATTATTCACTTAGTTTAGGACGTCCTACAGCCCTTTTAGCAAGAAATTTCCCAGTCAGGCTGCCAGATGTTTGAACAATAAACCTCCTGTTGTTTGATTATCTAAAGTTCCGTAACTAGAGCATACTCATATGATGGTTAAACTTCGTAATAGCAGTTACTTAAATATTGAGCTATTAAGCCGTTTTGTGTCAGCGCTGACCTAAAAAAGACCTTAAACTAAAAGCTTCTATGAAACAGTGACTGTGTTATTGTCTTTACGGCGTTGCTTGTGCTAGGTAATGGCCAATTTTCCAAGACTTTCATTTCAAAAGGCTTACGGGCCTTGCCATAATAAAATGATATTATTATAGACACACTATTATTTTGTTCTATTAGTTCTGTATTATTTCTCGCGCTACGAAATGGGAAATATGAGCCATTTCGCAAACATGAACACTTCTATTTGTGTAATGTAGCGTAAATAAATTTTAATTAATTAAATAAATGTGGTGCGGTTTTAGTGCCAGGTGCAATTTTTTATAATGTTTATTAAATTATCTACTGTGTCACGAAATGGGCGTATTTAATAGAATTTAAAATTCAGCTCCAAGGAAACGTATCTCGAGCTTCAATTCTTGCCAAAGCCCCAGTGAAGTGGCTGTCACATCGTGTGTTAAATGCACAAGTTCCAGTCGCTATCATTCAATAGCCATGTGCAGGGTGTTTGCATATAGTATCGCCAACTGTCATCTCCGGCAGGAACTAATTTAACTTTGACAAATCTATAGCTCCAATCTGGCACAGAGCTCGTGGGACCAAGTGCAGTCTCTGTATTTAAATGGAAATTCGCAAAAACTCGCGAGGGCGAAAAACACTGGAGTTAATTAACATTAGTGTCTTCGAGTCGCCCCATAAACCTCCTCCAATAACTCAAAGCTACCGCGCAATAAAAGCTTCATTAGTTAGAATCGTCATAGCTTTAATAAAGCAGAACTTAATGGTAGCAGTATTAGATGAAATTAGAGTGAATAAATCAGAAGTGTAACGAGTAAAGCGGAGTGTGAACCCCGCTCGGAAATGTGCCCTCGGGACCGCTCGACACACGACCTCTTGGACTACGTCCCAGAAAATTACAGATGGGACCAAAAATGAAGGGTTGCCGCCACTTGCGAGGTGACGAGGCGGACGTTTATTAAAACTTGTTGCCAGGACAAAGGAATCTTGGATTAATATGCCCTTAGGCCACTCAATATTAGCAGCGATTCCCTTGATTAAACGTGTCGTAACGCCCATCAAATATTTACAAACAGGCATTTCAGCTAGACTTCTAAATAAGTAGTTTTTCCTCTCGGGTTCATGTATGCAAATGTCCATAGCCCACCACACGATTGATTTCTAGGAAGAATTTCCATAATCGATTAGCCCCGAAGATTGCGTTTGCAAGTTGTCTCCAATAAGTTTTTCGCGACGTAAAAATATTCAATAACCAATTCAGCTTGGCCTCACTGTCGTTAACCAGATTCGCTTCCTTATTAATTTCAAACTTATTTCCTTGCCACCTCATGAGATGTTCGAAAGTCCGCCGAAATAAATTCTCGCCGCTTCATAAGAGGAAATTGCACCTTGCTCTAACACTATTAAATTTGGTGCTTGAAAAATGAATAAACACTTTGTTAAGTCGGTCATTAATATCGGTTTAAACCGTGCGTGGTGTCCAGTCCACTTTTAATTGACACGGCCAGCTAATAAACCAGTTATTAATGATTTAATGATGACGATGTAGAAAGGGGAGAAAACCCCAATTGTCGACACGGCCACATAAGAGTAAACATTACAAACAGTGAGTAAGCAAATTCCGGTGATAATTTTATTATTTAACACTATTACACCGCACCTGAAGTTGACTCATAAAACCTGGCCGCTGGTTCAAAAAGTTCGCTGCAGATTATTTGATAAAAAATAAGAGAGTGCGAACACTTTCGCAAAATGCCTCTGTTGGGAGTTATCTATCATCTCCTAAAATTTTTATAATGCGTTACCCTAGCGTGTTGCTCTACAAGCCTGTTTAAAATTTAATTTAAAAAAAAAACGTTACTGTAATAATTACAAGTTTAAAACTGTTCATTTTGATATCGACAGATTGGTATTCGGTGCCATATGTTTCCGTTAGTTTACGGATTTTCTGTGTTTACCGAAGTTCTTTAAACCCCATTCAAAAGGAGCTTAAAAATAACCATAAACACACAGACGTCTCTCATGCTGCCGAAACAACCCTGTACTAAAAAGCTTTCTCAATTCCCGATCCAAATTTACAACATAATCTTGGCCGCTCCGAATGATTACGTTATAATTCGTGGGAATCTATTCTGCATTAGTTTTAAATCTTGAGGAAGGTGAGAATGGAGTGCGCGGAGTGGATGTTTTGTATTCGTTTTCGGTCTAAGTCCCTCTATGGAGACGTAAACTGAAGATAGGTCATGGCCTATAAACCCGAGTTTATCTCTTTGCATACAAACAGCTGTTCTTTAAAACAAAACAGCGTTTGTAATTTGTAAAGATGGGGTCTGTTCTCACCAGGATTTTTCGGCCGTTAGGCTGTAGTCATGAATTGTTTTTCGAAACAGTAAAATGATAGTTTACTTGACCCTTGGAGAAATTTTAATGAGGTTCTTGCGGGTTAAAAAATAAATCTAAAATTCAGAATTCATCCAACGGGGTTGTTTTACGATTGGAAGTGCGATTTATAAGCTTGGCGTACGTGCTGTTCGAAGTTAAATTAACTTCCATGTCCTTAACACACGAAATAAACAAGCACTCGGAAACCTCGATAATTTTCCGACACGTATTATTATTTTATTAGTAGAGCGCCGCCCTCTTCAGTATTCCGTGCATCTCCAGGTATCCTTCACCACGTTAATTGACTCCTTCACTGCCGTTTCCAAACTCTAATGACCTAGGAACCTCTCTGAAAGCTTACGCCGAGAAAATTGCTGGAACGCTAACAGGAAAATTTCATTTGGAGGCATCTCATTAGAAAATCTACCGACTGAATTTAAATAAAGGTGCATTGTTTATAGTGTTAATAAATGAAAAACGCCAGCTTTCCTCATGTTTTGGAGAACTTTATGGTGCTTCAAATCCAATTGTGATGGTGATGTAACCCTTGCATATTCATTTAACGAACACACATTTTAAATAAAAACGCTGATAAGCCAGATGTGCTTTTCCATCTGTAAAGCGAAAATCACTGCACACAATGGGTGCCGGCAAGCGGACAATTTGTTCAACGTTATTTTTCCTATTTTTATTAATGGCAGTTTTTCCATATTCATATCCGCCGACTTTTATCTCTTTCATTGTTCATCTTTTTGGTTTCCATTTATTTTAATGTAATTGCCGCCGCAATTAATCCGCGTACATCACAGAAACTAATCCAGACGGATGACACACATGAATTGATCTAAAACGCCAGCATTTATAAACAAAACTGTTCAAAAGCCAAGCGGTTAATTATTGATTGACACGAAAGAAACTTCTATCAATTCAGATCCAAATCGGAGATTTTTTTGGCCGTTTTTGGCGAAACAAACTAGTGCATTAATCACTCGCCATGTTTCCACTTGTTGTTTATTATACGGAATGCTGAGTTGGTCTAATTTAATAACATGTCCGATGTAGTAAGCGAGTAGTTCTGCACGTCAACTTTTGCTTTATACCGTGCCATTCATCTAAAAAGTTTGCCGGTCCAGATCTGCCATAGATCGTTAGAGTAGATTCATGCCATCAGACGAATAGAGTGATTCAAAACTCCGTTAACTACCCTAGTTTCAAGACAATTGTCTCGCGAAATTTATGAACTAGAGCTTAAACGCTTTTTAGCAAGCGTTACGTAAACGGGAATAAAACGTTCAAGTTGTGCGCTCCGGAGATTGTAATATAATTAGCTACATCTCCAATCTCTGATCAAGTAAATATTTATCGGAGATGCTAGACACGTTCCTAGACGCCCTTCCATAATCGAACCTATCAGTGTTATTAACACGAGTAAGAAAGGTTTGAGTGAGCAATTGCAGAAATCTGAATAAACAAAAACGGAGACTTTATTAATGAATGTTGGAACTGTCCGTCTAGATAATGAGAGTTGTAATTAGAAACAGCACTTAAACGGAGATTAACCTAAGGGATTTAATAATTCAGGCTTGCAACAATGATGAAGAAAGAGTTTCGTATCCTGGGGATCCCGGCACACTCCAAATATTTGCCCAAGTTATTTCAACTTTTCATATATTTTATTTGAAGCGCCGTTAATCTTGGCAAAATCGTTAGGAGGCGAACTAATTACCGTTCGCTTTGTGGACTTTTTCGGACTTCTTCAGCTGCTCCTCGGATAAATATTTAACCCAGCTCAAGGAATTATCGTGTTGTTCGTGGCTCGTAAACGCAACATTCGATCGCAATAAAGGAGATCATCGTGACAAGGGGCCAAAATTGCTAGGGCGGCCGGCCATACATTCGGTTTTAATTTGTAGTAGCGGATCTAATAATGCGGTTAATAAATGTCCCCGGGATGGCTGATTTATTGCGCGGCCGAACTGATTTTTGCGGCGAAGAATATCTTACAGTGCTGTCGCACCTAACGGTCTGCATGCAAATTGACCGAAGATAAGCTCTATTTATAAAACGCTCCGATATAAAACGACATGATGTTGCATGCCCGACAATTTCTATAATTTACGGTTATTACGCGTTTGCGGTAGCGCTACGTTTTGACGTACACTTGTATATCTTTATATGCTAATGCGAATTCTTTCACAATGCAATATATTCGAGGTATAAATAAGAGGTATTAGAACTGCGACGAGGGTAAAATATCGGGTCGGAGGTTAAGCTTGCATTTTAAACCGGCCGCACGTAAAGATACAAATTACTGTACGAGAAACCGTGGCGACTGCTTTATAAGAATTGGGACAATAAAATATAAATCCGATTTATTCGCTGCGAAATGAGCAAAGAGCGCAAACACATTTAAGACCCAAATTTGCAAACTTGGCAACACTCGAAAAATCAAAACTGTGATGTCTTTCATCACAAAATCCAAATTAAAATCCTTCTTGTTTGGATCGATCTTACTTTTACAAAAAAAATGTTCCAAAAAAAATACAGGCTGGTCCAGCCCAACTCCCATCTTCTGTAGCTCAGTTATAATTATCGTTAGAGTTTTGTTATTTTATAGATGTTATTTATACTCTAGGACACATTTCAGGAAATTATTTTTGATTATAAACTAGACAGAGTGTCTTCTTACATGTCTCTTTTTTCAAATCGGTTTAAGGATTACTGTTAAAAAAATAAATACCAAAAAAATCGGTTTCACAGTTTTAGTTTTAAAAATTAATAAAAAAATAGAAACAGAGCTTTTTAATGACATTATTACTTATTACTAGGTAAGTGTTTAAACAAGGTCTAACAGACATATTACGTGCTTTAACTGATTACTATAGAGTGTTTACAATTTATTTCCAAATTTTTAAATTTTTATTTTATTTTATTTTATTTTACTTACTTTAAATGACAACCTCTGTTTATTTTTAGAACGTTTGATGGGAAATTAGGAAATGAACATTGTTTTTGATTACAACTCTAACGTAAATCCTAACACATTCGGAGTTATTTGCCACAAACTTGTTTTGTCAGCAATTTTATTGACAAAAATGAATAAAAGTCAAAGATGGCTCCAACCCTGTTGGAATTAAAAAAAAGCAACATTTTTCTTATTACAACTCTATTGCAAATCCTAACACATTCGGAGTTATTTGCCAAAAACCTTAACCATGTTCCACTTTTAATCATTAGTCATTTTGTTATTGACAGAATCAGTTTTTAGCAAATAACTCCGAATGTATTAGGATATTTACGTTATGATTGTATAATAAAAAGTTGATCGTTTTTTAATTCAGCATCGAACGGTATAAAAATAAATAGGGGTTGCCAAGCAAAATAAAAGGCTCTAAACATTAAACTGTTTGGAAATAAATTGTAAACACCCTGTAGTAATCCAAATAAATCAAACTCACTTAGTAAGTCCCCTAGATCTTGTTTAACACTTACGTAGTAAAAATGTCTTCAAACAAGCACTATTTATATTTTTTATTAATTTTTAAAACCAAAGGTATTTTTTTTTATTTTTATTTTTTAACAGTAGTCCCTAAATCGATTTAAAAAAAACTTTAGGGACATGTAAACAGTTAAAAAGGTATTATGGTATTATAATGAACACAAAAAAATAATAGCTTGCCATTAAAAAAAAATATGACTACGACGTCATACTTTGTATAGTCAAAAATATATTTCTCAAATGTGTCCTAGAATATAAATAAATACCATCTACAAAATATCAAAACTCTAACTTTATTAATAACTGAGCTATAGAGGGCTGGAGCTGAGCTGGGCCACTCTGTATTATTAGATACAGAGTGATTTTTCTAACGGAACACATATGAGTATGAAGAATTCACAACTGAGAATGGAACATCCCGTATCTAAATAAAATTAAAAACCATCCGTTGTTTCTACTTTACGACGTACGAACATTTTACCCTTGTTAATGATAACAAGGGTATATCTCACGACAAAAACACATGTACCTAATACATATTTTTTGTAATATCCAATTTGTTGTTCCATTAAGACCCTTATTCCAATTTCGCTACTTTTACAAAAAGCGTAAGCATTCCATTCAGTCAAATGCCTTCAGAAGTTTATTAGTCCTTTACTAAAAATCCGTCTAGCACCTCCTCATTGCTCTGGCTGAGTATTCCGAACCGCATTGCTATCCGCCGGGTGTTCTAACTCACAATTACGTTCTCTAAACGCGATGATTACGCTGTTGAGCTCCTAAAAGAGCGAATTTTTTGTTCGGCGTTTTCTTTCCGTTGAAACGTTTCCTGTGTTTATTAGTGACCATATTAGTGATAGTTGTATCATCCCATCAGCGGCAGCGTCGCTGACGTTCCATTACCAGTGGCGGACGCTCCCCGAGTTCCCTCGGGAAGTGCGACCTTCTCACTACCGCCGTAATCGTAAATCTTCCAATAATTCATTAAGCTCCTGCAATTACTCGACATTGCACGCCACTCGCTTGCCTCGACTTATGTCAGTGACATTCTCGCCCTGCTATAGCGACCCCGTAATGGCCGTGATAGTCAGTCAGGACAAATATTTGACACGTGTGCCGTCCACAAATTCCCCCAAAAATCAAATTAAGCCCGACAAGATGAGAACGGATCAAAAATTCAAACATTAGCGAGCTTTAGCATGCGAGTTTTTAGCCTACTGCGTGTTGTTTTTGGATTAATTAAATTTAAAAGCAGCAGTTTCGGGTTTGTTTGCCACGTATGGAGGAGTGGAAATGGCGAAATGCTTTTGCCAACAACATGACGTTTGAAGATATTCGTATAGGTAGTTACTAGCGATGAAAGCTGAAAATGAGGCGCCAACTAATGTAAGAGTTTCGCGGGCTCTCAGCTACACCATTCAGTCATAAATTTAGCTAATGAAGCGCAAAATTAATTTCATTTAAATTAACAAAGTGCCAAAACAGTACAGAAATTTCATAACTGAAAGTATCTAAAATTGGCTAGACCTTCAGCAAAACGCGTTTCCACTTTGATGTCTTACCCACATTTTTTATGCGCCACTTTAGTAAGCTACCAAACTAAAGAAATTAAATTCTCTCGTCGTATCGCGCTCTCGACGCGATGAAATATCCTCGGTGTAATCCTAAGATGAATATAAAAATGAGCAACCTTGCAGAGGCAGGTCGCAAATTCATGCGCACAGCGCTTTGTTATTTGGAACCACTCGGGTGATTAAAAAAATTAGAAAAATATGTTGTGGGTATTTAAGGTAAAATATTACTTTCAAACGTAATTTTATACCACAGAAATCAACAGCTTTCGATTTGCGTTCACCCCAAAAAAGTATACCTTTTTTTCTAAAGGAGGATTTTGGTGTTGGAAAACAAAAATTCGAAATTAACCAGTTGTCAGAACAGGTGCTACAGTTCTGATAACAGTAAATAATTTTTGGAGAGGCAGACATTTCCACAAAGGAATGTTGACGATATCAGAAACTGTCATTATTAAACCAGCATCGCGAAAGCGTTTTCCGAGAGAAAGCCTTCGAAAAAGAACGAGCCAATAATGAGATTATCAACGAGCCTCGGCAGAGATTAATTTTTTGAGAACATCGTGAAAGGAACTCTAACTATTTCAATTATATTGTTGGCGACAAGTCGAAAAAATATTAATACCTGATGAAGACAGAAAACTTTTCTTGCTCCCACCAGTTAGATCAATGAACCCAAAGTTCGACAACGACCCGTTTATTATGATTTCCCAAATAAATAAACACAAATTTGAGTCTTTGTTCTTTAAACACGCTGTTAGGCGCACAACGAATTCGCCTCACAATCTCCCATAAATTTGAGGAATGGCAATGATCAGAAAACAGCCCTCTGAGGAAATGCATGAACTTTCGTTCGATTTATGCGCCCAACCGAATATTTGCTGGAATTACCAGCAAATCGTGTTAAACATGACGAGAACTTGTTATACCAAAGTCAACTTGCCACTTACACATAAAACGGCACTTAACAAGGTGACAAACTATCAAAATGAAGTTGGAAGGCGCAAGCGCCTCCCTTTCAACTGTTGATATCCAACCGAAGAGAGTCGCGATATTCTGGCGCACCGAACCCTCCAGTATTTCCCCGGCGTTTGTCTGAAATCTATCGGAGCTTTGGAGGTTTCGGCGCGCTTTCGGCAACTTTCAAACTCGTGAACTGTGCTCTCGAGTGAGAATTGTGAGTGAAACTGTGACAATGTACGTAACGTGTCTCGGGCTAATTAACCTGGTGGTGCTCACCTGGAGCGTAGGTAAGTTCGCGACGTCTTGAGTTTCCATTCGCTGAAATTACAAGGATTGGCGGCCGTGTGCCTACGAATTAATTAATTTGATTTAATTGACATAATGAGCGTTAACTTGAGTTCGAGGTGATTTAATTCGTTTTTAAACCGTGCAGTCGGCGGTGCATGAACTGATTTGATTGATTTTCAAATCCGGAGATATTAATTTATTGCTGCACAATCTGCTCTATTTTTTTTAATAAACAGTTGAAAGCTTTCTCATCTGAAAGTTTTTTTAATTTTTTTTCAGTTTTTTTCAGTTTTGAAAGTAAACATACTTCAAAGTTTACATGTAAACATGTCATTCTGGTAGCTGGAGTGTTAATTAAACAAAAACATTCGAACAGACGTCGAAAAATGGGCCAAAGTCTCAGCCGATGCGATTTGATAATGAGGCTGCTAAATTATAGCCGGTATCACTTAGCTAATAGCTGCGGGATAAATCTTGCTGATACAAATTTATGAGAGCGCTTGTTTCGTCGAAAGACAAATTTCTTCCACCCACATACTCAGCATATTTTGAAACGGAATGGAAAAGACAGTAAAAATATTTTACTTTGCAATCATAGAGTTCGCGGCTCACATTTTTGTCATAATATATTACTGTTATCTCGTACATTTCGGTTCCATTATTTTAAAAATTTCTAGATTTTTCCAATCGAGGTATGAAAAATGTGTTACGTGACTGAAATAAGAGTGAAAATCTAAAAGTGGCTCTAAAACTAAGGGAATTGAAGGCGTATGTGGCTGGGGTAATTTAATTGTACTGTATTTTATGGAATGAAATCTTTTAGAAAATTTAATTTTGTGGGTTGTGGCTTTCCAGCTAATTTCTTCCCGGGGTGGTATTTTGGGTCAGAAGCCTTAAATATTAATTGAAATCGTGGTTCCTGGTTTCATTCATTATTTAAGGCGATTGTGGCTGGAGGAAGATAAATTGTGACAGACAAGTGGAGCCGAGATAATGCGTGTTTTTTGACCCCAGATATACCACTTTTGAGCTTTTAACTGGGAAAAAGATTCATCCTAACAATAATAATTGCAGCTCTTGTTATTACTTTTGAAAGAGTCATTTGCTTGAATAAAAGTAATTTTTTTGCGCTCTTTAAATGGTTGTTTACCTGCAAGTTAACGAGTAACGACTTGCAAGTTGTTTGTTTATTGACTCTTATTGCTTGCCCGTTATGAGTGTAACTTTTCCCAACTACAAAGCTCAACTTGCAATTTGCAATATTGGACTTGAAAGCAACGCAAAAATAAACTCAAAGTATGTTCAATACGCACAGTTCCAGTCTTACCAACTTGAATGCTTCACTTTTGATTAGATTAAAAAGTCTGCTTGATCTAGCAAGTAATCAATTATTGTTTTATGACCGACTAGGTCAGGGATGCACATTTATTATTCTATTTACCAATTTTCAATAAAAAATGTAATCAAATTTGAATTATGCAGTTATTTTTGAATCGATAGTTGAACCTAAGCAATTCAGTCAACAACATTTATAAAAATTTCATGACCGTCGACTTAATCTTTCTCCAGAGAATACAACTTTTTATCGCTCATGTTGCTTATGCATATTTTAAACTATTTCTGTTTTAATAATTTACGGAAAATTTGCTGAAATTTAGAGCAGCTCACGCCAATACGTCACGCGTCCGAGAGAAATTGTGAAAATTTAATTTAAGCTTTATTTTTTTTAATCGAATCTCAGAAAAAAAATCCGGAGCGCCTCATGATGAATGGCAGTTTGTTTGAGGAAAAAATCGTAGCTTGTCACTTCATCGCGTGAATAGTCGGGTGGTTCCCCGTGTCAGATCTTGGGCATTGTCTGCAATAAAGCGCCGAGGTTGGCAACCTGACCAATCTATTCACCCCAATGGATGCATGGAGCTTCCGTCCGCCCATGTGTCAGTCCAGCGGATGCCGTCCGACACCATTCCAACGTGCGGTTTCTCTGCCAATTTGGCATCAACCACTACTCCCAACACTAAATGCGTGAAATTTCCGACCCGTGCCACTACCCTAAACAGATGTGGCGGCTGTTGATGAAAAAGCCCGCATTACAAACCGCACATTAAAAACTTAAGTACCTCCGGCAAAAAGAGCAACTGTTTGTGCAACTTGCTTTGTCCCGGGATTAAAACGGATTTATTCCGACCCGGGCGATGATTTTTTCACTATTTCTCCACGATGGTAAATAAAAGTTTATCGGCTGTGAAGAGACCAACATGTTTGTGGACGGAATAAAGTCGGCTTTGTTTGGCGGATTACGGGCAAATGTGTTGGGAGTTAACGCTGGGACACATCTGCGATTTTTCAATGGAACACCTTGTAGCGCCCCATGCTAGGCCCGGCAATGAGATTTTAATTAGGGGATTTATTACTTCAATTAAATTTCATCTGCAAATAAGGCGGCTGTTATTAACCAAATTAATGTTAAAGGCCTGTACTTAATAATGAACGAAAGGAACAAAGGGTTAAAGTAAGAACGGAGAATTTACGACTGTATCAGCTGCTAACGGCGGGGAACAAAAAACACAAGTGGAGGCTTTAAATCGGAGGCCCCTCATACATTTTATGACCATTTATAATAAATCGATTTTTTGGTTTGTAGGACATATTATGTACAAATATTAACCGATCCCTAGGTCCTGTGGGATTATCATCACATAACAAATCTCCCATTGCTGGAGGGTAACCTATCTTAATCGTGACAATATGGCTTTGGAACGTTCGTACAAACTAAAGCTGGCTGTCACAGTTCACTAGCCATAAATCCCTTCCTTCTCTTTTCTGATTATAAAAGCACAAGATCAGTGGCCATTGCTAGGAAAGATCGCGAATTAAGCGAGTTTTAGAGGTTTTCGCTATTGATGACTTAAACTATCCGGAGGGATAATGAGGTCAGATGAAGCTCGAATCATAAGTGGTTGGAAGCGAGTCCACAAATGGGGCTTCATTTTGCTGAAGCTTCAAGGAGATTTGCTTGTTTCAACAAATATAAATTTTATTTTACATGATTAGCAATTTTTTTATGACCACATTACCAAATCTAATCCTCATTAAAAATGCACGACATGCTTTAAAGCTTAGCTTTATTGTTACACATACGTAGTAATATAAAATTCACTATTTCTAGCTTTTTAAATTTTATATTCTTTCAGGAAAATATAACATGATAACTTGCAATTAAAGTTAGAATTCCTTTCCAAATGCTACATTATAACAAAATGGGACATGTATTTTAAAACTATGCGTCTTTATCAGGAATTTGAAAAATTAAATTTTTTGAAGGCATTTAATCACAAAAATTTGGAGGGTACAAAAACGCAAACTCTAATTTATTCAACAATTTTGGCTTTGTTTGAAAATAAATGTGTTGTGTGCATGCTTATCTAGGTACAGTCGCGATCAAAAAGAATGACACCCCTAAAATCGCAGTCATATATCTCTTCGATATTTATTTATTTAAACACCACCTTAAAAAAATTGCTACAAAAAAATTGCTACACTTTAAACGAATTCTTTTTCTAAAGTTACATTTGTGTGACTTTATACAGTCATTATATTATTTTATTATATTTCTAATTGACAATACAATTATCTGTATTATGAAATAAAAATTATTATTATTATTATTATTATTATTATTATTATTATTATTATTATTATTATTATTATTATTATTATTATTATTATTATTATTATTATTATTATTATAAAACGCTTAATGTGTACGTTTGGCTAGTCTATAAACTAGGTGGATATTATGTAACCTAGCAGGACAATTTACAAACTAACTTGTTTGTTGAAACTTATGACTTAAAATATTTTGCTTGTATTTTTGCTATCCGGTCTGGTTAGCTCGGGTGTTATTCTTTTTGATCGTGACTGTATATCGTAGCTATACAAATGTTACAAAGTTGTATGTTTTTCTAAAAAATATACAAGGTGAATCTGCTCAAACAAATTTTTTTCGGTATCACAAAAACGAATAATCACACAGAAACCAATTCAGTTTAACAGAAAGTGTTTGTGTAAAACTACGAATCAGAATAAAAAAAATGTTTTTTTTAATTTATCCTTCAATTAAATGATCACGTGACCGAAATGAACAAAGATTGGTGTTAACTTTTAACAACGAATTAAATTTTATAAAGCTTTCTATAAATAAACCGGCCCTCAATGCTTTAATGCATTAAATTTATTTATCTCCAACTCTCAAAACGAAAATTTCGTTCCGGCCAAATAAAGCTGATTGGCCATTTGTTCCTCCGACCAGTATTTGCGAGCGTGTAAAATAAATTTAAGATCTCATTTAGTAAGTTGCCGCGAATCGTTCTTTAGATGACGGTATAAGGGCCCGACTCGCGGTGTTATAAATAACGTCTAGTAGAAGGCAACCCAATTCAATTTTCTACAAGGAATCTCTTCGGCAACTCCATAATTTTCACATGTTTTAAAGCGTCCACTGGAAAATTCATTACGGCCACCTTTAAAAATTCCGGTCTGTTTTTCTCCATTCCGGGAAATTACGGCCGACATAAAAACACGAGTAACGAATTTACATGGAAGACGATCGAGAAATATGAAGTGAGCGGAAACTGAAGCAATGACTCACGTTTCGGGGGTCGAGTTGCGTCCCCTGGGACCTCGCGCTTCCCAAATGAATAAATAATAGGTAACATTTTGTTTACGGGGGAAGATAAGTACAGCGCTATGAACTTGACGGGGTTCGAATTCAATTATCCGCGCACGCAAATCACAATAACTGGTTTTATTTTCGAGAATTATTTAGATTTATGGATGTTTCCGAACTGTTTCGCCGAGCTTTTTATTTATTGACCGAGCTGGTATTCCTTCCTGTAATCCCACATTAATACCCGAGACACTCGAGCAATTAGGGCTGAGTCATTCCGACACTTCATTGCATTAAAAAATATCGGCGAAATTACGGGAACAATAACCCCTCCATTAATTACATTCCTTCGCTCACACAAGCTGTTCGAAAAAATCTTGTCCACTTAATAAGGCTTGATTGGGGCACGTGGCGACTGCACGCCTGTAAATTTCGCTGTCAGAAGACAAAAAGGCCCATTAAAACGAGCTTTACAATTGGGTTCGATTTCCATCACCCTCTTTGTTGCAAATAATGTGGGACAAAAGTGCTGTTTGCGATGAGAAACGGGACAGGACGTTACAGATGGAGAGTAGGGAAATTGATGATGTTGGGGCTGCTGATTACGTATATCTGTGCTGAAGCAACAGATGCTGCAAAGTCACAAAGTAAAACGCCATAAATAATACACGCGGAATGAGCTAAAGAACTTCTTTGAAAATTCCTCGCTAATCTGCCGGGAATCGTACTAATTGAATGCGTTACCTGGACTAAAAACGCATGAAAGCCATGAAAATAGGGATGCATTCTTTATTAATTAAATCTGTAAAAGCGGTGGAGCTTTGGAAATGGAGCTTACGGGCTTTCGACTCTTTTGTGCAAGACATGCAACGTACAACAATTACTTTTACCTACACTTTGTTTCACAAAAATTTACTTCAAATCTTACAAGCACAGTACTCCTAGATTTGAACTAACCGACTTTAGTCCCAAAGTAAACGTGGAAATTTAGTGTCTACACGTTCAAAATCAACAGGAATTTAATTACTTGAGAAAGCTCCGGCAGTAAGCTCAAGAAATGATGAATTTCGGCAATTCAAATAACAGTGTTGTTGATGCCCCATCGCGAGTTTATGAGCCTTGGGATTGTTATAGTTGGGTTCGCCTTATTTTATTTATATAAAAACCGTCTTTGTTTCCATTACCGTTTATTACTTTTTTTATTCGCCTAGATCACGTCATCGTAAAACTTTGCCGTTTGCCGAATACCTGGCCTGAACAAAGCGCATGTTCGTGGAAAGCTCGCGTAAAAGACACTTAATAAGATAATGAATACATCAAAACACGGATGGAGAGAATTGAATTTTCACTCTAGTTTCTAAGCCCGCCGTGCACCGGAAATTAGGCGAGAGATGTCAGAAACAGGCTCGATAAACTCGCAGTCGTGCTATTTTGCCTTCACTTCGGCTGTCTGTCAGAAAACGCTCTACTCCTTGAACTCTTGAATATCAAGCATTCACATGTGCGCTTTCCTCGGGCTAGCTGCGAATTAATGGATTTCCCTGTTAATTTTTGTGACTTGTTTGTGTTTCGAACTCTTGAACTTTCGACGATTGGAAGCAATTAAAGCGCTGTGCTGGATTAAGCCGAAACTAATCGATTCGCTCTGCTTCGATCCATCTGCCACTATTGTCAGCATCCAAATTGAAATTCGTCGCGCGGTTGCTTTTAAAATGCACCCGAAACATTGTAATTAGAGGGAAAATGGAGCTTTCGTTGGAAATTTAGTTCTTTGGCGGGGGTCGGACCCATAAACTGAAATTTGTTTATTCTCAGAGGTGTCATTCCCACATATCATCATTAGTTCGGTTTTTTGGCACGGCTGAATAATGGGGATTAAGCCAAACTTTTGGGTCGGTTGGTACCCGACTATTGTAAAAATGTCCAAAATTATTGTTTCTCATCAAAACCACAAAAACAGACATCAGATACAGTTTCTATACGTAATGGCGCATTATTGATATTACAAAATTTATTACCCCAGTGCACAAGCACATTTCCATCTTTACATTACTATTATCGGTGCATTATCGTTTATTACTATTAGAGTGGACACGCATTAGAGGGATGCTTGAGAACTGCCATCAAAAACATTTGGTTTTGTACCATCCATAAGCCATTATTTTCTACAATGCATTTCGTGCTGATTGTAATAGTGGATAAAATAATAAATTCATTTGGTCTTTATCCACAAACGTCTATTGCCTCAATTTTCGTCACAAAAGTGTAAGCAATAATCAATACTCAGAGCGGCTTACTCTAAGTGTTGCTTAAAATATTGAAAGCTCGGCGATACCGTTAGCTTATCTTAATGGTCACAGTAAGCAGTATCCAATGGTTTCCCATTTTTGCATTTAACACTCACGACCAGTAAAAATGTCTTTGTTATTTGTCTCTATGTGCGCTAAGATAGGAACACCCGAATGGAAATAAATTATTTCCGTTCGCATCGACCAAATAAAATGGAATTTATCGGCAGGCGAAATCAAATAAATCTTTTATTTAACATTTTATCCACTCGGGGTGCACACATCGGACTTGTGGTTTATCAAGTGATCTTTCGATGCCGCAGCTAATTAATTTTGATGAATGACGTATGTATTTTAAGCATTTTGCTTATCTTTTCTTGGAGGCGTGAGGATATCTCACGAACAGACGGCCGGGGTTCAAGTGGCAGTGTTAATTGATGAACTTGGTGGAAGAATTTGCCACCCGGTCTATAAATTCTAGCCAAGGAGATCGGGATTATCTTTTGAATAATTGGCAATGTTCTGGAGACGCTCTGTCAATCTTAATAGACTCATCCTAGGTGCCAATCAGCGGGATTTGGAGCAATGTTTCGGCAATGAAAATTTTCAACGAGCTTGGAAGCAGGCTATAACCGCTGACACTTCAAATTTACGGTCTAGTAATTAACACCGTTTGGGGATGTGTTAGTTGACACAAAGGAAAATATGATTTCATAAAGCTTCTTTATTGTACGTAAATTAGGACAGAAGGGACTATTTTTGTCGGTGGGTTTTCATGTAGATTGGGGACTGATATGTAAGCGGAGGCGGTACTTTCTAACCTTCTGATTACGTAGCATTCACATAGATAACATAAAAAATTCATGCCGGAGTAATTACTATTTGTGGAGGTTTATTTTTATATAAGCTGAGTTAGTCGTTAAACCTCGTCATTACTTATTTGTTTGAATTTCCATTTATGTAATTTGTATATTTGTGTATTAATATTCTAAAAATAAAACAACATATTAATTAATAGTTTATTATTTTATTTATACCCAACTCAGAGAAGTGGGGTACGAGTATGACAATTACGTCGGTTGCTCAAAACAGTTTCCATTTTATTGCTTTGGGAGTTTGTCAGAACAATTCTTTTATATGCGTCTAAATGTCTACAAACTCCTGCGATACGGAAGCCCGATTGTAGTTAATAAATCTCGAATTTAGTTAGTGGTGGGTTTTACATGAGAGATACTGTTTATGTCGAATAGAAAGTTTTAAAAGTTTGATAAAGGCCAGTATCTGCTACTGACGTGCTGTTACATTTATTCCAAAGGTGGATATTATTACTTCAGATTCCACGCTAGAAAATGTACAAAAATGCAATGATAAAATAAACAACAAGATTTTCGCATTGCTGATGAAATGAGGATAATAGTGATTTTGTAATTTTCAACATTTTGGAAAGGCACTCCTGAAAAATCTTGTTACCTCTATAGAAAAATGGTTTTGTTTGTAAATAAATCCATTAGTGAGCGTAGAATGCAGCATTGTTGTATGTTTTATAATGGAATACCCGACTTTGTGAAAATACACAAGATTATTAAAAACATTTCCTGCGCCAACAAAGCCTTGTTTCGGCTGACGCAATAATATTTTGTCAGTTATCCCGTATTATCTTGTCCGAGCTACAAACCCATAATAGCAATTCATGTGTTGGTTTGATTTATCCGTTTTGATTTTTATTCCGTTATATTGTTTGCTTTAGTTATAGCACATTAGCAGAATCAATCGACGTTGGAAACCGTATTTAGCTTATATTTTGCCGGCCACAAAATCAACACGGCTCCCAATTTCGCCTCATATTACCCGACTAATAAATCAAGCTAATACGCGAAATTAGAAAAAGTTCCTCCTCTTTATGTGGGAACTGGGGCTAGGAATTGGCCGCTCAACAATCTGCTCATTGTTCAGGTCGCGTGCAAAAGCATGTGCGACATGAATAACCGTTTCCATCTTGCTTTCACCCTCGTAAATCAAATAATTACATGGGGAACAATGCGCGAATCTAGATGTAATCCGGTTAATTCTGCCCACGGGCGGCCACCCACAAATCGATCGAAAATTATTTTATTGGAAACGGCTTGGGAATATCCACACGTTAGCGAGGTCTTTCCTAATCGAGAAGAAAGCGTGAAATTAAGCAAAAACCTTTAAGGAGATTGGCTCCAAAGTACAAAGTGTCAAATGTCTGAATCTCACGGCTTCGTTGCCTGAAACTAAGGCTGGCGGAAGATCGAAACGGAGAGAACCTCAGGTGTTCGAATTCTCTTTTTAATATCTCAGACGAAACTTACTTGTTAACGCCGGGAAGTTAGACACGTATGCTTCTTATGCCTTGAGGGTGAAACTCAAGTCCATTGCGTCAGGCACACCACTGATGTTTAATTAAAACTCATACAGGGTGTACGTCTAAACCCCACATTAAAAGTATTCAAGTTCTAGTAAAGGTAAGTATTTGAAAGTTATCAACTTTTTTGTTTTAAATGAAAAACTATGTTTTTCACTGCGTTTTTGGATTAGTTAAGTTATTTTAAGGCCGTCTTTGTTAGCTTTTCCTATACCTAAGTTTAACCTTTTTCGAGTTATTTAAGCTTTTTTGAAAATTTTTGGATTTGCATTTGTCACTTAAAAAATCGGCAACTCTCTTAGTTTTAGGGATTTCAAAATTATATTTGGAGAATTAAAAGAAGGAGTCTATATCTATTCGTCAGTGTGTTCAAAATTTGAAAAGAATTTAATAAACGCAAAAATTTTAAGATTAAGTTTGGACAACTTTAAGTACCCATAAGTTAATTTTTTTAAATGGGATGTCTCAATTTTTATCTTACTAGGTGGAGGAGAATTTTTTCTGCGCCGATCTGTATTAGTATCCCCTATACCTATCTGTGATAGTTTTCAACCTATGTTGTTTTTTTTTGACATTGTAAAAATTTTCTTACAACAGCTATTTTTGCATAGTTTGCCATAAAAAGATTTCTGATTAATCAAACAACAAACTCTGTTCAAAATTGTATTGTCCGTCTTGTGAAAATAAAATAAATTTATTAAAAAAAATATTTTTTACATTTTTTCTCTCCTTTCTATGACAACTTATGAGATATGGCCTATGGCTAATGAATTTCTAATTTCAACAAAAAGTTTTTGTAACTAAATATTAACCATACGTATAAATAATCCTAATACAGTTCGATGCAGAATTAAAGTCTCTACGATTCAATGAAATAAAACTTGGCATTTCAATTGAAAAAAGTGAGTTATGGGTGCTTGAGGTTTTAGAAACTTAACTTCAAACATTTGGAGTTTGTTATTTCTTTTTTATAAATTTGAAAACACCAAAGGAAAAATCTAGGCTTTGTCTTTGTCTAAAAAATATTTCTGAATTAAAAAAAATGGTAGAGTAAAAGTGGAAGGTGCATATTCAAAAAAAAAACTTTAAATATTTCGTAAACTGCTAAATTTAAGTATAGAGAAACCTTATGAAAACTACCTTAAAATAACTCTAGTAATCTAAAAAACGCATTAAAAAATATAGCTTTCCATTTAAAAAAAAAAGGAAGTTGATAGTAACCAACTTGAAAATATTTTCATTGAGCTAAGAGATTATGGTTATATACAAATTTTCAGATAACTATTATTATTAGAACTAGCAGTACTTCCAATGTGGGGTTTAGACGGAACACAGTATAACAATCGTTAAAACTAGCCTAATTTTTTGTTAAGCTGAACTTCTAACGAAAGTAAATTAAAGGATTAATTGATTTGACATTTAAAAAAAGTTGTAAGGGTGCACGGCCAGTTGTCGCCCTGTCGGGGATTGGTGGATACCGACAAAAACAACAAAAACTCTCCTCTTCTCTTAATGTAGAAAATAAGATAAATTGTTTAGAGATTGATTAATTCTAGCTTTGCTCGACCTAAATGTACTTATCTGTGATTAACCACAAATAATTGCATTACAAATTAAATCTTAATCACATGAATTTACCCAAGAAAGATTCGCTATCTCCTGTGTTTTGTGATTTTTAAATAAGCTTGCTTGAAATGAAGAAAAATAATCAAACACATATCTATAACGCGAATTCGTTCAATTTGGAAACACAATACGTTTAGTGGGTCCCTGAGCGCTTTTTTCAGTCGCTTTCCCCCGAATAGATCTACAAGAGTACGTTGTTCGAGATCTATCAAATTTATCTGGTTGGCTCTTTCAGCGCGCATCCATTATACCGAAAAAGTCGTCTTATACCCGGCCTATAATATATTTATCAGCACCTCGCCTGGCTAGACACGTCCTCCCGGAAGCAAGTTTGCAAGAGGTGACGAAGGACTACTTTTTTCACGTCCGCGCTTCATTAAGAGCCCTACTCCATTAGGAAGACACTGATATATGCAAACACACAGGAAAGCTCTTTGCATACATTAATACCCAACCTGAAGCCCGTAAAATCATGCCACTGAAAACATCTATAGACGTGTTAGAAAAAACGCTTTAATTCAACCAAACGTCTTTATTTTACGAGAGCTTTCAACTGCGGAAAATGCACGCTTGCAGATTCGTATCGCACGCCTTGGAGCAAGTCGATTTCAATTTATAACATATTTTAAATTGTATTTTTATTTAGAGACGATTCAGCGTTTGCCTTATTCGACACCTTTCTGACACGGTTGAAGCAAGTGTTTTTTCAGTAAATTAATATCACGTAAAGCTGGTTCGATCTACCAGGAATTTGAAATAACTACCTGAAAACATCATTTAGGTGCATTTTTTAATTAATTCAAACGTGCAGTAAAACGCAATTTATATTGTTTGAGTGGAGCTTACTCAAAATTCTGTGCAAAATGTAATTAAAATTGACGAGTTGTGTTCAGGACGCAGTTGCCACGGTTTACGTTTTAACTCAGTGACAAAGTTTTGAATATGTATTTAGTTTTAAACTCCACATGTAATTGGGTTTGGTAAACATGCACAAATAATAATTTTTTAACAAAAGCAGTTATAATAATAAACAAACTCGTTACAGTAACTTCTTTAAAAATTGCAAAAAAGCAGGGAGTAATTTTGAGAGTTTATCTAATGGATGGAGCAAAAGAATTTCGAGTTCAACGTCCGCTTCCAATATGTTTGGATTTAGATCCTCAAATATTTAACTTTACTCTATCCTTGTATTTCGCTTCATACATCATATCCTTCACCAGACCATCAAACAATCTCGCCTTTCTGTTAGCTCTGTGTCCAAATTTCAGTTATTTGGATTGTAGAACCATTAACCCTTCTCACACTGCACTATTTTTTTTGGGCTTAGACAATTCTTACGTTTTCGTCCTGAATGTGTAATGTCGGTATTTATAGCAAGAATGGGTATTTTCGTCTCCTGGTTCTATTTTTAAGCCTTCCTGTAACATCGAACCGAACTGACCATTCGAACGCGATGGCATCGCATTAAAAGGATAATCGGGCGTCCGATAATGTGAAATTTTAAATTTGGAGAGCGCACTGTCCGAGGTTTACGTCAGCAAAACGTGTTTGTAGTCACGTGAAATTGTCGTTACCGAACGTGCACGTAATACCTAGACCAACTTATGATCCGTTTAGTTCAGCCAGACTGAAGAGATTTACATATTAGAGGGACACTTAAAGGAATAAGTCTCCTGTATCCTCTTATTATCGCAAATTTGCCACTGGCGCTGTCCTATTTGAATATTATTGGGCCAGCTTCCAAACTTTGCTGCCACACATTTTTTTAATTTGTTTAACAACTCCACAGGATATTTTATCGCTGCCATAAAATTTCTTTAATGGATATTCAGAGATGAGATATTATTTCACGGAAAGGGGATTAGATGTCATGTCATATTTTACATCCGGAATTTCTCCTTCGAAGAATTTAATTTGGATGTTTTGTCTGTTTTGATTTTTAATAACAGGAGCACAAACAACATTTAGCAACTTTGTAGAATCTTTTGTTAGGAGAGACCAGTAATTCCGATAATTGACCGGCAAGTAGTCATTTGACCTGTTTCGTCCCGAGAGCCCGGTATTAATTATTATAGCACAAAACCACTTGCAATTGTGATATATGAGTGCATTTGTGATATCCAATTAAAACTTTATTTATTTCATTAAAGGACGTCTAAGAAAGGAAAATTCAATTTTTAGCAAACAAGTACGGAAGGTTTCATGCGAGGCAAGTTACACAAATTACGCTCAGGAGCATGTTTGCCTGAATTTAAATATCTAAAATTGAAGACGCAAATTGAAGTCGCTCTGAATTATTTATAACTAGGACTTGGGTTATCTTCGAATCGTTAAACAACGCAAGATCTTGTGTTTGATCTGAAATATTGGAATTGTGTCTGAGTTCGTGTAAATAAATTGTGTAAAAGGCGCTTGGAATTAATGAGTTATATTTCTGCCAGGGCCAAGCGGGTAATGACTGTAACTCGCGTTATGCCTACCTTTGAATCAATAAAAATAATTTATTGATGGACACAAACCCATCAGCGCAAACGTCACGCAATTATTCTTAGGATCTCCTAACAATTTCAATTATTGATTGGATTAAATATTAAAACTCATCATTATTGAACTCAATGTACCGTCGCTCCCAATTAGATAAATGCATACCATTCCATTTTGCTAATTTTTTTATTGCAAATTGAATCGAACTAACTCTGATACTGACCGTTTGCGCTGGCTATTCATCCAGTTGGCCCCCCTTATTTTAATTTACAGCCATTGTTAATAAATCCTACAAATAGAGTAACGTATAACGGTGTTAAGTGTGAGCCATCAGCCTCCACCCTTGTGACAACTCCATAAATTCTGTCACTGCAAACAATACAAAGGGTGCATAAGCCCGAGCTCACCCTCATGCCCTCAAGTTATTTTTTAAATTCCCCAAAAATGTGATAGGGTCGGATATTTACAAACATTGTTTCGAGACATCATCCCGAAAATTGCCAAAAATGTGATATTGAATATTGATAGAATCCCACTTGTTTTACAAAGATGAAAAATCAGCCACGGTTTGGTTTATACATCGACGATTATATTGATGTTCGGTTTATAATAACCGACTGCATGTCGAATGAAATGTTTTGAATGGGGATGTTCATTATTTAGGTGTCACATGTCAATAAGTGTTGGTGAATGTGTCGGGGCTCTTTATCGCAATTAACTCCTAAATGTTGCCATGACTGCGTTTTTGAAATGGAAGTGCAGTAAGAAAACTCTAGGGGGAAATTTAATAAAATGACATGTTTGCTTATCTAAAAGATATCGCTGTTTTCGCAGAATCTAGACTGGAAATGTTGGTTCTAGCGAATGTTATAAAGATCGAGTGAAAACACAAACAAATAAAATAGGTACACATACACGAGCAATGTAAAAACTAATCGAATTTCTTGGTTTTTTAAGGACAGTTGTCTTAATAAATAAAAAATGAACGAGCTTTGAGCCTATTTTGCGAAACCAGTACCGTTAGTTTTAATAAAAGTAAATTAGAGCTGATTCCCGAGGGTTAATTTTGATTTAGGCGGCCGTTAATTAAACCAATTTACAAAAGCAGACGGATGTGTTGCATTAACGTGACATATAAAATAATGAAATATACGGCGGTCCACTCTGGATTCCAAACTTTTGATGAAACACTTTCATGCGAATATCTCGTTAGTTGGCCCTCTAAATTATTTTTAGAAGACCCCATTCTCATTAAACTTTATTTAAGTTTCATACACAAAAGCCTACAAAGTCGCTGCTCCGCATTTGATCCCTTTCACCAGCGGAATTTCTTAATTTGAATATTTGAAACGTAAAGTTTTTAACTTTGAGTTACTTGGGCTAGTGTCCTAACACAATTAACTTGTTAGTAACAAACAGCAAACAATTATGTTATTCCGTAAAGCAACATCTGGACATGGTTTTTTCCACAAATTGCCAATTTGCATGAAATCAGGGCAAGATAAATGCAAGCGGAACAATAACAATTAATTCTTAACGAGTCATTCTAACTTTTTCTCAAGGGCGTAATTAAAGGAAAATTGAGAATTTTACAAGCCCTTTGTGCGATGCTTTACACTTTATTTTACTTTAGCGGACGTAAAAAGCATTAATAAAACTGCACAGACTGCCGGTTAGTTTGTGGTAAAATTCAAATCAACTTTACGCAAGTAAATAGTTGACGAAATGAGGGGTCATTTTTTGGTCCCTAGTGTCCGGACAAATTAGGGCTTGCTGCGAAAATAATTTAGCCTTCATCAATTACCGCGTTTCGAAATTCATCACAACGGCTTAAGCCCTCCAGATATGTGAAAATCGTTGATTAAACGTAAAAAACTTTTACAGAATTTTTTTGTTTGTCCACTCGACGTAATTGATGGACAGGGTATCGAACGGTCGGATAAAATATTCTGATCGTAACCGAATTTTCCCGGACTAATTAGGTTTCGTGATAAATAAATTAGAAAAGTTTTTTCAAGATTGAAATATCCAGCGCGTCTCAGCTTTAACCGACATAAATCAGGAAAATACTAAAGGCAGGTGCATTGTCTTGTCGTTTGGTATTGTAGGCACAGACACAATAAAATTGTTAATACAGTTTCTTTTGTTGGTTCCTTGATAATGCATCGCTGGTTTATTAGCCACCTTAATTTATGTACGCGTCGGGAGCACATTTCGGGCTTTTGTGCCTTAAAAGGATTTTCTATGGAAAATAGCTTAAGCATAGTGATGTATCAATACAGTGTTGACGTGTATCAGCATTCTGTGTATAAATAGTGTATGGTGTCAAGACTCGCCGCCTATAACTCATTCTGACACGTGGAAGGTAAACCATCCCTTATGTTGTATTTTTACAAAACTTCCTGTTTACCGTTTTATTTGTACTTCGTCCCAAATTTATTAACCTTTTCCTATGTTCTTTATTTGTCGAACGCGGAACAATAAATTCGCACCTAAAACCCATAACAGGACGATAATTTTCGTAAATTATTTTACGCGGGAAATTGAATGGGGCCGATTCAGCCGGAAAATAACAAATCTTTCATTTCAAGTTATGTAACTGAAACGGCCAGCGCTTTCGGTGACCAACAGCCGGCAAAAAATACGACCATTGGGAGCAAATGGATTTCCACAATATTGGAAAATATACATGTTTTCGTTCGGATTTAACAAAAACGTAATCGTGAATAATATGACAAGAGTATCGCGAAAATAAATCATCTTTAAAAACTCTAATTTATGCAATAAATTCAATTTTCTGCGGTCACTGCTCATCGCATATGCTCCAATTACGGGGGTAATAGAATATGCAGTTTGTCATAATTTAAATCTATGAACCCGAATCATCTGCTGGTAGCATTAATTAACAAAATTAATTCACTCCGGATCAGTCCTTCTGCATTTTGTTGTTAATTATTAGTTCCATTTCTGGATTAAAAACCCTGAATAAACTGAATAGCAGAGCCCAAAGAATGATTTTTTGAAAGTTGTGATTATTTGGCGGCTTTGGGAGCGTAATAAATATAGATGAATTTCGGTTTTGATTAAGGCTACAAAAGGGCCTTTTCCATACTTCGCTCCTCATACGGCGGATTAGTTTAGTTTCGTGCTTCTTCCCTAGAGGATAGCACTTAATTTCCTATCGCAATTACAAGCAACGGGTAATATTGAAGTTATTATAGTGAGAATAACTTAGCTCACCGTTCATCGCATTAGCAAAATAGAGCAAAAGCCATTACAAATTAATTGAGCTTTGCTTCGGTGTTAATTCCTTATATTTTCACACCCCCTGGCTAAAAATACAACTGATAATGTTTTTACCACGTTTTGTTGGTAACGTGTTCCGCAGCTGGTTTAGAACACACAAACTATTGTCACGACGATTGATTGACGTTGTTCATTAACAGCGGAAAAGAATTACGTCCCACCCTTTGCAGTTGACCGTTAACTAATTAAATGTAGTATCATGGTTGTGAATTACATGCGCCCATATTAGATTAGTGGTCCGGTGTAATGGAGGGGTGGACTTGAAATTTCATTAAATTTTTGCAATCGGGACTTTACGAAGATTAATTGGAAGACTGCCTGATTAATTAAAAGTGGGGTGTTTTTAGAAGGACCAAGTTCTAAACAAAAAAACTTGCGAGGTCGCAGCCAATCGATAGTGACAAAGGGTTTAATAAATCACGTTTATGATACCTTTTAGGGGCGGAAATAGATTTTATTTATTTAGTTGGAATTTGCAGAGTTTGCAACGATAAATTTAGAGGAAAAGTGCCTCTCTGGAGATGCATTTGCAAATGAACACTCGACTGTTACAATTATTGAGTGAATGGCCCTCTCATCGAGTGTCCACTCGCCTTTGATGGCCAGTCCGGAGTCTGACATTTTCATAATTTAAAACATTAAATATATTACTCATTTTGTTATCATTTGCGCGGTTCTTGCAATAAAGATGCCAGTGCGGCTCGAAAACTTATAAATTATTACCAAATTCAGCAAAACCCCAATATTTTAAAGGAGCTAATAAGCTGAATAAAGTAGCGAATTCTAGGAATAAGGTGCAGTAATAAAACTTGAAGAAACTACTTTCCACTTACCGCATTGTTCCCACTTTGTTGTACTTTGTAATCCCCAACTCTCATTAATTTTCTTTTTTTTTACATGCAAGTTGCGTGCCAGACTTGACCTATTAGGGAAGTGACAAACTCACATCATCAAAAATTAAGAGCGGACGCTATCATAGAATAGAAACTTTTTTAATGCAATTAGACTTCCTCTTACATGTTCAGGCGCCGATAGTATGATTAATTTAATCGAAAAACTGCAATTTGACATGCGAGAAAGAAATTTTAGTAGACCAATTACGGAAAGTTTGCAGCCGACTAGTTTATTTTTTACAAGATCGGTTATAAAGACAAGTACTGGGTAAATTTATTGCCCATTAAAATAATGAACACTGCAGACACTCAACCAAAGTTCTTGCAATTTATTGTACTCAACCGTAGTAATAATTTGTTCTTACTTACACTTTTAACTCACCTGGAACTGTTCATATTAATTTCTGCGACCTGTCGTCATACGTAGGAGTAAATTTTCAGACGTTTCTAATAAAAGGAGAGGCTTCCTCAAATAGAATACCGGTTTGATTGAATTATTTAAAATTTAGCGGTTTAATAAATAATCCGACGTTGGAGCTGCGAGTTTTTAAAACGTTTAATTATAAACTAAAACTAAAGTACCGTAGTTACGTATTCATGGCTAACTCTAAGATAACTAACAAAGGATTTGGTTATCAATTTATAATTACTGTTTACGTGGCTTTGATTTTATAATAACTCGAAGGTTTCTTTAACTTGCCTATGAATTTTTCATGACGTTGTTTTGAATAAGCTGCGTCTTTGATGTATTATTTAGGAGCAAGCAAGTTTGCAACTACTCATAGGAAATAAAAGAAGTCCCCCGATTAATTTTTTTAACAATACATTTCGAGCCGTCCCTAATTCCCACACTGCACCGTTATTTACTGCTTGTTTGCAATTAAAGCGGCCCTGGTCTTACATTATCTGCCAGGTTCATCTGAGCATTTTACTGATTTACAACATCCGATAGCACAAGAGGGCCAGTGTGTATTGCGGACCTTCGCCTAATCCGATAAGCGACCACTTGCTATCAGGGCGTCCTTAATTAAGGGTCCACCAATCGGCGTTTTTTCAACGTCCGAATGGACTACGTCATGCTAATTGGGTTGTTTCTTGTGTCGTAAACATGCGGAGGGTATGAGCTTTGACCCAGTGGTTTCGGTTAAAAGATGGCATTTTTCCGCCTTCCTTTTGTGTTGTTTACGAACAATAGGTTAAAACTCTACTCTTTAACCGAAACGGAAAAGCGGGGCTGTAATCCAAGAGAGAGCACATTAAAGGGGAAATTCGACGATAAATGATGAGATTTTCGAAAGACATGAGTGATAAACTGGCACTTGACCTGCTTTATTGACTCGTGTTGCGGAATTATTTTATAAATTTTGGATAAATTCGGGTCTGTAGTGCGGATAGTTTGTGCAATCAGTGCCGGTTCATCATCATCAATCATACAATGCTTGGATTTGATGAGTGGGGGCTGATAAAATACCCTTCTCTTTGCTTTCGCATTGTTTTAGTTTATTTGTAATCATCAATGTTTTGTACGATGGGTGGTTTAATACGAGTAAATTGCAGTAACGGTAGCTTTACATCCAGTTTCAGTGACACTTTATTCATTTTTATATTGTCGTAAATGTGTGCTATGACATTCAATTAATGGGCAATGAAATAATTATATTTTTAACGACACATTTGAACGAAACTGAAAAAAACCTCGAGTATCGAGGCCACTGCATGAAATTAGTCTGTTTATTAGAAAAAATAGTCTCTGCCAAGAGCTTATATCAATTTTGATTTTGAAACTGCAACTCTCTATTTTCAGGATTGCTTTTTAAAAAACGTAATTTGAAGTGAACATGACTTTTATTAGAATGAAAATCGCTAAACGTGTAGTACACACTTGTTTAGTGTTTGAAAAATCGACTCGCAGTTTAATTAAATTAAATTTATAAAATGCTGGAAAGTTAAATTGGTGATAACAGGAATTTTACCATTTAGCATTTTATCAGTGTTTAAATAGAGCCGATTTTAATTTGCTTTGAAGTTATGTTCACGTTACAAATGCAATTTAAAAATGGTAGGAATGTTTTCATTGAATTTGTTTAAATAGTTGGACCAACAATTCAAACAAATTTTTATTTCAGTTCTACGGTCGGTGCTATTTATAGTTCATCAATGATTTGCCGGATTAGTTTAACTAAAACCAGCTTTAATCTTGACACTGTATTAATATTTATTTTCGCAATAACGTCTCGCTAACATTTTTTGGCTGAAATGTGGATTTCTTGCATGCCATCGCAACAAACAACCTGGGTATTTAAGTTACACAAAAATTTTGTATGAATATTTACAAGTGAGGGCCATAATTTCGTTTTTGGTTGAATACGGGGTTCAAAAGTTTAATGTCAAGCACTTGAAGAATGGGGTTAAGGGAATACAGACAGAATTGCTGAATTAGGTTTCGCCCACTTTGTCCCAACAGCTAGCTTTGAAAATCATTCAAGCATCAATAACAATCTAGGCCTGTTATCACCCGAAACTCGGCTTTGCGTTATTTTGTATATTTTTCGCAGCTTCGCCCGCTTTTTGCCATATATCTGAAAGTTTATGGGTGATTTGCTGGAAGTGACCCTGTAATAAACTAAAATTGCCAATAAAAACATATCACATGTTCAAAGGTGGTTCGTGCCATCCGTTTAATGAAGGAAGTTTAATTGGATCCAGTTAGTTAGGCAAATAAATAAATGTAAAGGTAAATCCATGCAGCTGATAACGATCTTGCCTAATTTGTTTTGTTTCCTTTGGATCTGTTCGCATAATTAATTTACAATTTTTCCCTTCAACTATGGTAAAAACTCGATGCACACTTCGTATTCTGCATAATAAGCAAAACATTTCCGCTGTAATGCAATTTCGGAATAAAAACAGCGTTCGCACTCTTGGAATAATAAATCGCGAATTTTTACGTAAACATTTAAGAGATAAAATCGTCTGAGCCACTCTGTTAACATGTACCTAGACAGCAATGTGTCTCTACATAAGCAAAACTGCCCGATTATTTAATTCTATTGACGCGCATGTTTGTCGTGAAACTTTATCAATTTGAAAGCAAGTCGGAATTCAGCTCGAAGAACTTTCCGATCTCATTGAAGTTGTCGAGTGGATTCCGACGCGTTATGAGCTTGAATCCTAGAAATGTTTCAGTCAACAGTGACAGCTTTGCGTTTTCTAAATGCCGGAAAAATAAACGGTAACGCGATATGATTAATTTAAAAGTCGCCAAATTGCATTAAACGAATCGATTGTGCAAACATATTTTGGACGCTCTGCTGACGCAAACACAGCCTCACAATCAAGTTGACGCGATCTTTAATATAAAAGCCCGGCTTAGTAAAATGTCTTTAAAGTTTGATTAATTTTATAATGAATCCATTAGTGCGATAGGTCGGCTATTATTTGCGCGCTTAAAGAACAGCTTAATAACAAAATTCCGGACAAAATTGATAGGGCTAGTGATAACCGGTTAAAGAGTAAAAACAGCCAAGTACGAGCTTTATAATGTCGTCTCGGGGCCGCTTAATGACTGATGATTACGATCTTTTTGAATCGGTTTCCAAGAAAGGATAAACGTCTTCCTCCCAAAGACACTGAAAAATTATTTTTGCAACAATACGACAGTTTTATTTTTTGACAATCGTTATAATTTTTTACTGTCGTTAATTTTACTGACAAAATGACTATATGATTGTTGTTTTATAAAGCTTTGGAAATATGTCGCCCGGCGCATCCACCATTTTTGACTCAAAAGCATGTGTGTGTGTGTGTTCTGATAACATACAAAATAATTTTGCCGTGTTTGTTGTGTAATAAAGTTGGCGAAACCGTGTTGTCTCGTATATTTATGCCCCTTTTATTGCACGTGAATTGATTCAAAGTAAACACGTAGGTGTGTTCCGTAACCGTAATCGAATAGAGTCCAGAATGTGCGCGATAACAATTTCAGGCAAGTCCTTTCAACCAGTTCAAATATTCATAGTGTCCAATTTTAAACGTAACAAGGGCGATCACGTGCAAGATACACGAGGGTAAAAACGTGCCTCGGAGTATCACCGCCTCCGGAGGTGCCAGAGCAATTGTGGCCCGACCCCGCCCCTGTTTTGCCGCCGGTTGCGACGCAACATGTAATTGATTTACAATAAAATTGCATTTTTTCTCTGAAGTTATGTATTGGGTTGTTGATGGAAGGGCGCGTGGGCGGAATACGCTTCGTTACGGCTGGTTTTATTGTTACACACTTACATGTTTTTGTGATGAAACTTGTAATAATATTTTCCCGTGGGGTTCTTACATTCCGATTACTTCTGCGGCCGAAATGTGATTTATAAACATGGTTCACATCCGAATGACTTCGAGTGTGTTTGCTCCGGCAACGGGAAAAATACCGGAATTGCATTCGAATTATTCCACAAAAGTCGATTAGAAGGCCTATGGAAACTTTATGGAAAGCAAATTTGTTCAAAATGCAATCTTGAAGTAATAACAACTTGGCGATTGAAAATTCATGGAATATTCAGCAAAATAGACTCCACAATATCGGCGTTTTTAATGGAAAATACACACCACCAACCACTATTTTTAAACAAGATAACGAAACGCGGTTTTAATTAGAGAGTTGTTGCAAATGATTTCCCAGGCTGTATCAAAAATGCGGCATTAGATTTTTTAACAGTATTTATTGTTAAAATGAAATGATTTCATTATATGAAAGTCACAATTTTAATTTTGCGTCAGTAGCTTTAAAAAATAGATCACAATGATTTATTTTCCGAATTTGGCATAATTAACACCGTAAAACTGACAAAATGAAATTGAATTCACATACGTGAATAAATTAAAACAATAAAAAATATTTGACGTGTTATTCTCTAAATGCAGACTTATTTACATAAAACTGAAAATATTTACTCACAAGCCTTTTAACTATATTTTCGCATTAGATAAAATGTACAAGTATAACATGATATTTAATGAAGCATTGCATATAATAAACAAGTCAGATTTGCATCCAACAAAAGCAAGTAAATTCAGTTCTTAATTTTGTTTTAATGGAATAATATTCTTATTTTTGTGATTCCAACATTTAAACAGTTAATTTCAGACTCGTGGGATTACTTTGCCGGTAAAATTATCATTAAAATTCAGATTTACACATTTCTTATAGAGTCTGCGATCCACAGTGCAATAAAACTCGACGATATTGCCCCACTCACGAGAAGTAATAATCGTTGGGGTTTTGAGGATAATGGGATGAGTTTATAAGTCGTAACAGGTGGAAATAACAAACCCAAAGTCGGCTGACTTTCGTTTTCAGGGAGCACCATTTCAGTGGCAGGGGGTGCAAAAATAATGATTTTTGATGGTCTATCCATTAGAACAGCAAGCATCCCTCTTGATATATCTGCGGCAATGATGGCGTATCGTTTGCACATCGTCCCCATGATACATTAGCCCGCAACTAATCTAACGACCCTGTTCTTGAGCAAATACGAGCTTTACGTAATGGCCCAAAGTGTTGAGCATACAAGCGATATATTTAGTTCAAATCCGTGTCAGCTACGACGTTACGTTGCTCCACGTGGGCCCTGTTGGTATAATCATGTTAACTGCGGGTGGCCGGTTTGTTCCACCACACTAAATTACATTACTCAGCCCCCGAGCTTGGAAATTTTTGTCTAGTCACGCAGGTGAAACAAATTACGCGTTTGTATTAGCAAATTGGAGTCTTTTATTTCCACAAATTTAAATGTAAAATGTCCTCAATCTAAACCGACGCCGGAAATTAATATCAGGGGTGTCCCGTTTTTTCATAATCCGGGAGAGCATTTGAATAATTGCGGCACGTTTCTTCACACCCTAGCGTTTGACAAGTCTATAAAACACTTGAGGCTGACTATTGTGCAAATATTCAATGTTTAATGTCTCACGCTCGATAAAGCCGCCACAGCCTGGGAGGAAAGCCGCTGTTTTTCCAAACGCCGAAACAAACAGATTTACATTAAAAGCGTCAATTTTCACCTCGAGTGTCATTCATAATTACATTTTTACAATGGACTTTCTATGTAAATGCACTTTGCCGAATTTAATGGCCATGCATTTCATTTGTTCCATTACCAGGGGAATTACTGTGCTGCAAGCTCATCTAAATTCAAAATTTTACTATGTGGTAACACTATATCAAGCTCAATGTCTTGTTCAACACGGCGACGGAAATGTGTTTACTTTGTACCGTGGTCCATTACTGCAGTTTACTGAACAGTTAATCTAAATATACAAAACTTAACAATATTATTATAGCGTCCAAATTTATTTTTTTATGCAAACAAGGTTTGTTCTTTGAAAAATCACTTGCGCTTCGAGATAACGAATATCATTCCAGGCGGAGTGATGACGATGTAGCGGTTAAAACTTCATGAATTTTTCATGAAGCTGGAGCAACAAAAACAAACATGTTTTAAACAAATCTCAGATAATGAGCTTCCAGTTAAGTGGATTTTTTGATTTCGGGTGAAACATGTTTCAATTACTGTCACTTTGGAAACGAATTACCGGTGTACCATAGGCGCTAAGCGCCAGAGGCGCTCATTTAATGGATGTTTAGTTTAGCATTAAAATCTGTTATTACAAAATTTCATTAAGAAAATTGTTAATAAAATTCTGCCCCAAGCTAATTTAGATTATTTTACGACCTGATTTTTAATTCAGTGTAAACTCCTGAATTCCACTCAAAGTATTCGTGCTTAATTACATAGTGGAGCAGAAAGGCGTTTTTATTATTTTTCGATTTTTTTACTTTTTGAAGGAATTTATAACAATACTTTTAATTGGACACACAGACTAGTAATAATACAAACTTCCACCAATAAGTTCCAACAATTTTTTGAATTAGTATGTTTTTATTGGAGGATCGAATTCGGTTGTAATCTGCGCCTCATTACAAATAAGCTAATTAGTTTAAGCTCGCGTATTCAAAACTTGGGTAATATCGCGAAAAGTAAAACATCTGTTGCAAAGTTTTAATGCAGTTTGCATTTTTGCGAGACATTAATACGAGCAGCTAGAACACATCTTGCAGTAAATTAATTTGGTGTAATTGGATTGGGTTTTAAAAAGTAGACACACTTGCAAAACCCAGTTAGCAGACATTAAAGTTGTTATTACACGGTCCACGCGGCCTAATATAAACATGCCGAATCAACTTGGCTAATTACCATATCAGATCTCGCATTTGGGCTGCAATTTATAGAGCAAGCCTATCCATTACATGACAACATCCATTATTTCTATGCGTGACAGAATTGTGGAGGTTTTCCCCAATAGCTCGACAGACATCCCATTTTAACCAGCACGTTTGATGTGATATATTACCTTAGTTTATTAGCTGTGAAATCGCACTGTGGCGAATGCAAATGAATTACGCATCCTCGACGGCGAATCCACCGAAAAAATATTTGCAGGAATGCAATACGTTTTAATTAACGTGGCAAAAGTATTTCAATTAAAAATTCTCGTGTTGTGTAATTTCGACAGTTTTTTATCATTTTTGCTGTGATTTCTTCGCGTTCGGAATGGAGATATTTATTTCAGCGCCGAGCTCCGGGATGATTTATGAAACGAGAAATGTTAAAATCAACACGGAGGAGCATATTTTGTGTTTGCGTCTGTGTACCTGCTGCTCGAACATCAACCCAATTTGTCGTGGAATGAAAGATGCATTTCACCGACATTATTTATAACCGGTTAATCAAATATTTACATTCCGATAAATAGGACAAGGAGGTGCATTATTTAAGTAACGATTTTTAAACGACTAACTGCAAAAAATCAAAATATTCATAATGTATGCGATCAAGAGATAAAATTCAGGCTAATGGCCAACAATTTCAATAAGCTATTTATGTTATATTGGTTTCAACTCATTGTATTTTAATATTTGAACACACTGCTGGAAGTTGGAGTTTTATTTCCGATGAAATGAACATTATCGACGCGAAGTTTATCTTGAATTCTTAAATTTTCATGTTTCAAGTAGTTTACAGCAAGCATGATTTGCAACTTCTTATCTTTCTGTCACATTTCGCGAGAATAAAAAGTTGCCAAAGTTGGGTTTGAGAGGAGGAATTCAAACATCTACATCTAATTTTAATGAAGTCGTGAGCTGGAGTCGTAAAAAAATGCACGTTTTCGGCGAGTATTTTATAAATTTCGAACTGGGTGGGTTTTTATTGCACTTCCTTAACTAGTTTATTATTACAAGGGCAGCGGTTTTTCGATTTATTGTTAATGCCGCCAGAGAAAATCGCTGTAATTACAGCGGAAAAACTTCGTCAATTTTCCCCTAATGTCACTTCTTTGAATATCCATCGAGAGAGTGGTTTGTAATCGACAGAGGCTTGATAAATGGGAGTTAATTAAGAGTTTACGTCAAGCCATTTGTGAATATTTTCAAGAAGTTGCTTTAGAAAACTGTCATTTGCATCAATTTGAATCGAATTGTGCTAAAACATTAGGAACTATTTCTAGGCCAATTAATCATTCAGCGCTTTATCCGGGAAAGTTCCTAAAGGATGACTACGGTTCATATAACTTGAACACATAATTAATATCTAAATCATATAACTCAGTAAATTAGTTAGGGAATTTTCTTAATCTTTGCTTGCCGCAAACATAATCGTCGCGGATGCGGCAAAAGTAATTATAACTTTGCGACGTTCGTTTCAATGACTCCATCATTGTTTCGTTCTATCAGTCTTGGTTTGAACAATAACCAAGTTATTTTGCTAAGCACGGCATTTGCCGTAATAAACCGTGTTTTGTAATTTCTTACCGTCCAATTAAAAAAAGCAATTCGGAGTTTTTTAATTAAAGTAAATTCCGCGACTTCCCACCTACACTTACCTCCAAAATTAATTAATTTTAGAGCACACAACTTACGATTATCACATCAAAGCCCCAATTAAACAAACCTCGCCTCAGTTATTGTAACATGGTGAAACCGAGCACCTTTCGTTTATTGCCACTTATGTGTTTAGTCAAACATTACGCGAACGCTGTTTGAATTCTAATTGACTCGAAAGCTTCCGAGCTTTTTCGGATTGAGTTGATTTCTGACTGCAACATATGGCTTCGTTCGGAAAATCTCGAGCGGATTCCGTAAAGATTTAATACATAACTCAATACCTAAGGGGCCCGATGTATTGAATATTGTTGCCAGAGTCGGATCCTTGAGCTTGCAATTCGGTGGAAAGGGAATTGTAATTCTTTTTTCGGGTTACACAATGTTATACCGATACACAAACTCTCCACAACAGGATTTTGCGATTATATTCGCAAAAATATGTTCGGTTGTTTAACCAAATTTTGCTTAAATATTTAATTTTCGTTGCTGGTATGAAATGCTAGCAAAAATGTTGATTTCCTGGTGGAAAATATGAATAATTCAATAAATCAAACGTCACTCATTTTTTGCTTTTGTTTGGAAATAATTTTATGTATGTCCAATATAATACAGAGCAAACAGTGTGTCACACTATAGGATATAGTGTTGAAGGCAATTTGTAACTACTTTACGTGTAAACATAATATTGGCACATTTATTTTTACTTTTGCCCGGCGCCTCCACCATTTTTACAATTACAATTTTTTTTTCAAATCGAGAAAATAAAAGAGTCATAGTGTATGCTGACTATTAAAAATTTAAAATGATGCATTAGAAAAGATTTGTATGAATTTTTAAAAATTTATTTGATTCAAACTGTGAAAAATGCATGTTATCTGAGATAATAAAACGGATATTCTTTATTCCAATTCAGCGAATTTACGAGGGATAATACGTCGGTTCGAATCTTGTACAAGACAAATATCGCTGAACTATAAACTGTGCGAAACTTTTAGACATCACAGAACTTGAACAGGAAGTATGATTCTTGCTGCGTTTTTCCTGTCCTATCTATTGTCTCCAATTCCAAATTTTCACTTTCTGAAAATTTATGTATAAAGGTTGTTCTTGGTAGTTTCATAAAACCCCAATTTTGTTTCAGACGCCCAGCACTACCAAGGCCTCAATGACCTGGACATCCTCCCCGAGGGCAAGCCCCCAAGTTTTGTAACTCCGGGCCAGACTTACCGCATAGCCGCCGGAAGCACGGTGGTTTTACCTTGCAGGATAACTCCGGCAGGTGATTATTTTATTTACATGCTAATGGAGTTTCTCGCTCTTGTTTTACTTAGGCGCTTACGTGCTGGCGTGGAAACGAGGAATTGCAGTTTTGACAGCCGGACCAGTGAAAGTCACCCCTGATCCGAGGGTGAGACTGCTGCCGTCCCCGGTGAGCACTTCGAGCTTAACCGGAATACCGGAACTATCCGGAGAAGGATATAGTTTGGAATTGAAGGATGTTAGACCGCAAGATGCCGGAGATTATGTGTGCCAAATTGGAACAATGGAGCCGAGAGAAATTACACATACTTTGGAGATATTGGGTGAGGACTGGTTGTCTCTGTAGTTTGATAGGAACGACAGGTCGTGGAGGACTTCACTGTTTTGATTTTTTCACGAACGATAGATGAGTTAAATTCACATTACAATCGATCTTGTAGCGTTTTCGTGCCAACAACGTGACATTATACGTTACGTAACAAATAAATTAGTTATTTGAGTGTTTGTCGCCTAATATTCAAATTGTTTGTAATTACTGAACGACTTTGATTTCATTAATTTGGAAATAGTCACCGCTGCGACGAACACAAACTGGAAATTGCGGTTTTCCTAATGTGTTATTTGATTCAAACTGATGAAACTCTAATTTGGTTATCTTTGATTGCAGCTAGACTTCAACCAAATTACTGCGTAATGCGCTCAGCAATAAACACAATGTCTCCGACAGTGTTTTGAAACTTGTTCAAAACTTCACGGCTACTTGTTAATTTTACAATTGTGAGAAAATAATTCTAAATAAACGCCACTCAATTTCATAATTAGTTGTTTAATATTTCATCAATACTGTGATGATATTTTGCGCAAAGATGAATAAATAAACTGGCCGCTGATCTGATTTTGATTCTAATTTGTTAATATGAATCACTTATTTATGGTAATATTATTTGCAAATATGATAATTTAAATTCCAAATCGTTCACCATGATCAAATATTTTAGTTGATTGACGATTTTATGGGTAGATATCGTTTAAAACGAGTCTTATTTAGTCGAAAATTTATTGTTGATAAGATCGCAACCCGAAACAAGGAAAACTTAACACGTAAGAAATAGGCCTTTTATCGTGTTTCCCTTTGTTGCTATAAATTTATCCCGATTACAGGGCACACATGAACGATTCAAAATAAGCGAAATAACAAGTCAAACTTAAATTTGGTCGATGTGACTGAATTAGTAAATAAGGTAATTAATTCACCAGCGCGCTCATTAATTATCACGTTCGTGACTCTCTTATTTATTTCAATGATCACACTTTTCAGACAAAGTTTCTTAAATTATACGTAATTACAACATTAGGGCATGGCTAATTAAATGGGTAATAATTGATATAATTGAATTACCTCTCGTCTCCACTCATTTATTTAAGCATCAGCGCGGTATTTTTACCGATTAAATTAATGCGAATAAAAAACTTTTTGTGTCTAAGTATGACAATTGGAAACAGAAACAAGACTGTAGTTCATAAAAATAAAATAATTTTATTGACCGCGTTCTTCTATTCACCAATCGCAATTGGAGATCTTGCCTAGGGTCGCTATCAGTGAAAAATTTGCACAGTGCTGCCATTATCAAGATCAGATAATATGAAATCACTGGAACCTAATCCCGCTTCTCTTGTACTCTCTGAAGATATCTTACCAATACAGCGGTATTATCTCCTCCTCATATATCTCGGAGAGCTTAACTTGTAATCGTAGGATCACAAGTACCGCTTTGCAATCAAATCAGTACTGGGGTTGAAATTTGCAAAAACTTGCAGTCAGACCCATATGTTTCTCTAATTACGGAGAAATATTACAAAAAGCGTATTCGAGCTGCCACTAAACGGAATAGAATCCGCACAATTGAATTAAATTTAAATGTTTATGCACTGTGAAACTGTAGTTTGTTTGTGACAGCTTACATTAACATATTTTTGTTAATTAATACCATTATTCGGAATTTTGAAGTAAAATATGATTTAATCTGCTACGTTATTATTTAACACGCTACTATTTTTGATTATTATGTGAAGTTATAATAATCATTAGTTCACTCAAATCGGTAAATGATTCAACATTTTGTTCAATAAAAAAAAATAAAACAAACTCTGTTTGCTTTGATGGTGTTATAACTGTCAAATGTGAAATAGTAGAAATAACTTTCCTATTGTGTTGCTTTTGAGTCTAACTTTTGCTTCGTTGCCGTAATATATCTTAAATTTTTTAATTAAATCCGTGGAAAAATAACATTTCTTTTCCGGCCGGCGCGCCCGGAATAATCCTATATGTTTTTCCAGCTGTTTATGAATCACATTTCTGTTTTCAGTGCCTCCCCGAATCCATTACGTTTCCCACACCGGTCCATTGGAAGTCCTCCAGGGTGCTACAGTGAAAATGGAGTGTCGAGCGTCGGGCAATCCCGTGCCGACCGTCGCCTGGACCAGAAAGAACAACGTTTTGCCAAGCGGCGAGCGTTCGGTTTCCGGTTTATCTCTCGTAATTCAGCGAGCGGACCGCCATTCCGCAGGCCAATATCAATGCTCGGCTGATAACGGCGTCGGCCAACCTGACACACGTCATATCACCCTTAACGTTTTATGTAAGTACAGCCCCTGTTTTGCTGCAAAAAGATGCGACTGGCCCATCGAGATAAAATGCGACATCGTTTATTTCGCTGGACGGCATAACACTATCGTTTCGTTACTCAAAAAATTACGTGTTAAAGCCATTGTGACACAATATTGGATTTGTGACAATGGCGCTGCAAAAATTACACTTCCGGGCAAAACTGGTCAATCACGCTATTGTCAGACACACGGATTGGGACAACATTTGTCCTACTTTTTTTAATATCAGACGAAACAGTTATGGAGTTGCTTCTAATAAGCGATCTCTAATTTGGTTTCACAAATTACTGAAAAGAATTTTTGTGCAACAAAAATAGAAAGTAGAAAAAATTGTGTATTACACTCGTTTAAGACTTAATTGTATAATAACATACTATTATTGTATGAAACAGCAAATTACCAAAATTATTTATTGGAAATAGTGCTTAACGCTCGGCAATTTTTAGCGTATTGCCTGGTGATAGCCTAATACTGAAACCCTTCTCTAAAACAAACTTGAAGGGCCTTATGAATAAACACGAGTTAATTTTAAGTCCGGTTACAGGTGCTAAATTTAGTTGTATAAACTTGTGGACAACCAGAGTTTGCTTTCGGTGTAAATTGAGTTTTGCGTAAGACCACTTTCGAACTTTAAACATACAAGATTATTATCAGTTGTATTATTGCAAAAGTTTGCCCAATATTGCAAAAGGTGTCAACGAAAATTGTTAACTTAATTACGTCTTTTTGAAAGGTTTGTCTTTGAAAATAATTTTCGAAGCATGAGAACCTTTTAAGCTGTTTATGTAGGTAAATAGCGCCAAGTTTTATACCATATTAAGAAAGTTTGTCAAAGAGAAAACTCTTCTAGCTTTCGTTTATTTTTAAGTTAACTCTCAAAGAACTCTTTAAGCGTTTCTCTACTTTACCACATTTATCCGGCAAGACTTGTAGCACAATTATGTAATGCATGTAGTTAAAACTTTAAATTTTAATGTAACATTGTTGGAATAAAAGTCAGGTGTTTTTATTTGAAAATTTATTGCGACATAAAATAGCCCAGTGGTTCATAAAACTCGTGTCATAATTGCGCATTTAATTCGATTTGATGGTCTCTATAAAATTATTTACTGCTGCGTGGAGGGTAAACAAATGTGGAATTTTTGTTAAAATCATTGTTTCTTATGTTTGTAAAACAAGAGAAGACGTTACATCATGTTTCGCTTTTCCACAAAAAGTACAACACATAATAAAGGCACTAATTTAAAACAAAGTTCGACATGTTTTGTTTTTTATTTTGCAGCATCAGGCTCTTTGATATTTGGAGTTTCTCGGTAATTTAATATGAAATTTGCTTTCAACTCACACAAAATAAAATTGCGTTACATAAGATTGCAGCAAACTTTGAAACAAGTACAAATAGCTGTACAACTTTTGCTTTGATATTTGTTAAACGCAATAAATTATTTAAATCACTTTGATATTTTTTGCTCAACCGCGCTCTCAATTTAAAACTAGGACTCGAGTTATTGTTCGGAATTCCAGTCGTGTAGTACAAGACAAGCAATACTTGTTTGAGAGATAATCGTGTGTAGGATTCAAATCCGTCATAAAGTTGGATAAGGTGTACGATGTTGCGACGTGACGAAATTCCCTTGCTAACTGGAAGCATTGTTAGTTCAGCTCGAAAATAGAAACTTTATATACGGGATCGATACTTTCGGGATTTTCCTATTTTTATCCTATTAGGTTTAACCGTAAACACAGCTTCGCGTTTTCCCGGCGCATCCACCAAAATTATATTACCAACTAGCAAGCATTAAGTGAAAAAACGCAATTATCGGCGCTCTTCGAACGAAACAATTCAGGCACTTGGGAGGGAAATACTGTCAGATTGGCGAAGCTCATTTCGCTTTATTAGGGTTCGGGAACCTCGCACTTTAAGAGCTTACACCTAGAACTAGGTATTGTAAATCACGCGGTTTTAGGCTGCTCGCTATGCGTTCGAGCATTACATGTCTTAGCGCTGCTTAGATTAGCAATGACAAAGTTTTGGCTGTTGACTAATCCGCGTGTTAGTTGAACAAACTCCGCCAAAAACTTACGCTCTAAATGGATTAGCAAACAGGACCGGCAAATATAATTTAATTGCTTTCTATGAAAATGAGCGCTGAAACAATGAGCCAACATTTAACGCCCAAATTTCGGCGCGGTCTTGGACACTTTTCCAAATTATTAAAACTAAATAATAAACAATGTTGATAATGGAGATGACAAAAAATTTAACACTCCGAGACGGCGATTGAAAAATGTAGATATTTCACGAGCGCACATTTCTTACATTTTCATTCACTCGCCGCTCAGAAATATCTCTCCACTCTTCTTCTCGTTTCAAGTTAGTGAACATGATTTCCTCTTGTCGCAGAAAAGGTCGCATACAATTTTGAGCGCTATCACATTTCGCAATAAAATCCGATTTGTGTTTGCATAAATAAGTTGTAGCAACAATGACGGAAGCGTCCCGATTGTTTCAACCTTGGCATGTTTTTACTGTTTTTCTCTTACAGACGGACCAGAAGTGGAAACTGAAAGAGCGACTGTACACACGGGAATTGGACTTGAAGCACAGTTGGTGTGTATAGTTCATGCAGAACCAGCTCCACAGGTAACTTATTTCAAATATTTAGCGTTAACGCCGCCGTTATTGCATTTTACGTGTTTTACTTTTCGTGAACTAGAACTGAATTTTTAATCCCACGATATCAGCGCTTTTTCTCGACGCGGAACCGGGGGAAAAGTAAACACAAAGACAACGTGACTTGTGTTTATTGGAGTGCTTTTAGCGGAAAACCGAGTATTACAGAAATAATATTTTTAATTGCGGCGCCGACAAAATATGAGGCTTTAATTCCGAAAAGTCGAATTAAAAATTATAGAAATCGTAGCTCGGGGCGAGTTTCTCAATTAAACTTGCACAGTTAGTTTTTATGAGGTCATCAGGATTAATTGAAATATTCCAGGCAATATTGTGTAACTGCAGTTCGCTCTCAAGAACTTCGAACGTAACAACTTGAGGGAATTGAAATGTCTCGTGGGATCTCTTAATGAATCGATTGGCCGAATGGTGGTCGTTAAGGGTAATGGGTTTTTTACGCAACTGCCCCTTTGATTAAGAATGATAATCGCTGCTTATTAAAACAGAAGATGTTCATGCTTGTGTGTACAAAATCTGGAAAAGTTTTTATTTTCCGGAAGATAAACAGAAAGGAACACTCCAGAGTTACTCACAACTTATTTTATGATTTTTATTGTGGAATAAACATTTTTTACTGTGTTTGATACATTCGCCCTCACACATTCCTCTTTGTGTGCCGAAAAGTTGCGATATAACAATACCAACGCAGTAAATATAATAATAAAATTCTTAGTTTGTTTACTGTACGAAAGTTCATAAAATTTTTATGGACTCGCTTGGAAATCACTTATTTTCCCTCGTTTCAATCGTCGGCATTCGGCCGTATTTTTGTCTGGTATTTACATTTTATTTTCGGCACAAAAAGCCAACGAGGAGCTAATCAGCGAGCCGTTTGATGCCGTCAAGCTTTCGCAGTTAAGTTCTAATTGCCGCTTCCTCATTAAATTAATTTGTGCTAATAAGACGCTCGCGTCTAATTTTCACGGTATGGTGGGTCTTAAAGTGATAAATTTGAATCAAAATTTCACTTTGATAAAGCAGTTTTTATGCGAGATACGGATCATATCAGTTTTTAGATCGTATCAGATGATTCGTTTGCAAAATATGGAAAGCTTCCTTTTGCATAAAGCGATTTATTTTATTCAGCCACATTGACGCGACTCGGGGGATGTAAAACAGTTCAAAACTCGGATAAGGCGGCGTTTGCGGTGCCGGGAAATTAAGACTGAAACCTTCATTTAGGACCTTCGAATAATGGAGTTATTATGAATAAAAATAATTTTCTTGCGGCGTGTGAGTTCTTGCGAAAATTGGGTTCCCGTGGAAATATTTTATGCGTTGTGGAAATGCCAAATTATTCAGGTCGTGTCAATACACCGTCTCGAAATATTTAACAGTGTCTACTTTTTCTCCCTCGTCACAACTGTGTGAAAGACAAGTTTTTGTGTTATACCAAACCGTGAATAAATGTTTGGTATATGTCTCGTTAATTTTAAATTGGTAATCGATTGGAAGTTTGCTCTTTAACGTCGGTTACAATTTTCCTTTTATGTTCAAAGAAATAGCTAATATAAAATTAATATTCTCTAGGGATACGAAGTGATCTCGCAAGTTCAGTACTAAATTATTTTTTCTCTAATTGCTTTCTTCATAAAAAGTACATGCAACGAAACTCTTTAAATTTATCGTAATCCTCACCCAGGAGCACTTTACAGAATTGCTGTTTTCATTTTGGTAATGTCGATAATAGCACATCCGTTTTGCTCTTTTATTTTTCTTAAAGTTAATCCCACTCATCCATCAAACTAGTGTACTTATATGGTTGCGTTTATCAAAGCCAACAATAGCGTTGTCTTCATTGAGTTTGCCAATTCAGCAGAATAAATTTCAGTAAAATGGTATTACATATAAAAGGAAAGAAGTCAAAGAGAATCGCATCTGTAAGGAACAATCAAATTACGTAATATTAAAGCTGACTCTCTTAAATCCGCAGAAATATTTAAAAGATTTATTCTCTAAGTCGGGATGCTATATTAGGGAATATTTTCTACTAAATTGGCTTGTTTACAAATGAAATAAGTTGTAAGTATGAAATATTGTTACTGGAGAAGCCGGCGAAATTGTGTTCGCTGGTGCAACCTTCCCGGAAACTACGAAAAATTTGAAAATATTGTTTTTGTCTAGATTGGCGCATTATTTATTTTAAGGGCAATTCCAAACGGCAGAGCTGTGCGGCAGAAAATATACGAATTTATTCACTGATATTTAAAGTGCATTTTCTTGAAAGCAACATATTTTATTTAAAAGCAAACTAAATATTAACTACGCGATCTGAGACCAAAGATAAAAACGGTTCAGTATTTTTTCAATTTGAAGTGCATTTTTCCATAAAATATTCACAATGTTTGGCTTTTTTAGGCCGACTTTATTTATTTAAAACTTGTCGCAAGGTTTGGTATTCCTAATTGAATTACATTCTTGCTGAAAAAAAAAACAAGTCGATCGATTTGGACGTGTTTTGACCGGGTCTCACAACTTCGCCTTTACCATTTATTTCCAAGATAATTTTTTAAAGTGGAATTGACATTTCTGGTATCGTCAGATGATTTACTTCAAGTTTCCAAAAGTTATCAACAAAACTTCTGTATACTAAGGAACGCTTTTTGCATCTTTTACGGTTGTGTGAAAAATTCCAGAAATTGTAATTATTTGTAACACAGATTATTGCTTCAAAAGGGCGTACAACCTTGAGCGTTCTTCAATTATGTTTTTTTCTAAAACCAATGTCGCATTTTCGGAATTACATATCCGATCTAGTCGATTCCTTAAAGTTTGCAAGTTTGAATGCGACCGGGAATCGATTCCCGCCCCGAGATAAAAAGCCCTTATTGGTAGTTTCAACATTGCAGTTGCATTCGGATTTCACTCGGGCATGTTCAGTGGTAATTAACGTCGAAGCTGGTAGACGTAAATCAAACGGTGCGCCCGTGCCGTAATTGAGTTTTCACGTTAGATGTTTTCTTTGCAGGTGCTTTGGTTTAAGGATACGGCCCAACTGGGCACCACAGAACAACATGCAGCGCACGCAAGAGGCAACAGATACACCCTCGTTATTCGCAACGTCACTTCGGCGGACTTTGGAAACTACAGGTTTGAAACTAGTTTCCGACTTAAACTACTCGAGCACTTTGATAATTTAATACTTTAAGTACGAGGCCGCTGGAGTGGATTAGTGGAGGGCCAAGTTAACGCGACGGTTTTTCATTTCGCCGAATTTGCAAGGCAAAATTCGCCACAAAAATGTTGTTTTACATTATTGCTCGTTAACCTCCTTATCTCAGTTTTGGCGAAAGGAACCATCGATCCTTAATTATCTGATTGGGCGAACGCGAACAATGGACAAAAATTACTGATATAATTAATTAGCTTCTTCCTGATTAGGAGAGTTTTTTTGATTTCAGCTGCGTTGCGAGCAATTCGCACGGGAAAGGCCGCGGACAGCTCACTTTAACCGGGACTGCAGGACTGGCTGTCTTCGACTCGCCGCCTCTTAGCTCCGAGAAGGACTCGTACAACGTGTCCTGGTCGGTCAACAGCCACGCCGCCATCACCGAATACCGCCTGTTTTACAGACAACAGCCCCACCACCACCACGGACACCACGTCGAAATGTACAACAACACCAAGTTTACCTATCGCAACGACTGGAACAGCGTTGTGCTTCCTGGGGCCGGGGTTGTCAACGTCCAATTCCCCCTACCGCCGCCCTATCCAGGGGTGACCCGCCAACGGATGTTTTACGTTATCAAGTCTCTGCAACCCTCCACAACCTACGAGGCAAGAGTTCAAGCCAAGAACCAGCACGGTTGGAACAAGTTATCGCCCATTTTCCACTTCACGACTAGATCAATCGGTAGTTTAGCAAGTTTTTGCAAACTTTTTCTGATTTTTTCTTTCAGAAATGGAAAATATGGTAGAACCATCCGCCCAACCGGCAGTTTACGGGGTGAGTCAGCAGGGAATGGCCCCCTTCAGCAGTGGCGTTCGCGAACAGTTCACCTCCGCCAGTGTGATTCTCGTGCTAGTGCTGAAGTTCTTTTAAACCGAAGTGAAGTGAATTAAACCAAAGTGTTGGTACCACGTACAATATTGTGATAACTGTGGATTTAAGGTGAGAATTGACAACGCCTCGATTTTTTCATGTGACAAGTGACGATTTTTTCCGATGTTGCTTATTAAGTGTATAGATATTACATTTGTTCATCTAAGATAATTCACGTTTAGATAGAGGCGCGGAACATTTTATTATTTCTAGGCTTTGGAAGACACTTTGTTTCAATGAGAGGGTTCAGTCGTTCACTACGTGTACTAGTTATCATAGGACTAACTTTATATCGTTATCACTCTCCATGGTGTCTTTTCCCTATTGTTGTTTACGAGTGTTTTGCGTTCGAACCAATTGTCAATGTAAATTCGGTTACATCATTTATCACTGCTTTTTTGCTTGCACATATTCGTAAATGTCATTGTATATAAAGACTGAACTATTTTTATAAGAGTGCAATAAGATGTATTAGTTCTATAACTGTTTCAATGATAACGATGTCGAATAACATGTAAATAAAGCTTAAATAGTACCCAGAGAGACTTTTACTCCCACCCCTAAAACCACATTCTTTTAAATTTAAAGCGCACTCGCAACGGAGAATCAGTCAACAGTAAGTATTTGCTTCTTTACTTATTATTTCTTTTTTTTTCTTGTGTTAAACGATGACAACAAATGGATCAGCCATTTCTATTCTACCAGTCCTTACGTTCCTAACGCTATGTTATTCAGCACTGATCGAATTATCCGAACGCAATAACTATTATGAACTATAAAAAAATGGGTAATTTTTAAATATTTTTTGTAGGTAACATTTTGTAATTTTTTTTAAATATTTGAATTTCACTATTTTAACACACGCTTTCCATAGCAACGTGTTTTAAATGAATGTTTTCACAATTATAAAACACGCTTCCCATAGCGTATTTTAAATTAAAATTCTATTTAAATTCAAATTAAAATGTTTCAACAAAAAAATTTTTAATAACACTTACGTGAAAACGCTTAAAGTTCTCGGGTGTCTACGAGCGTATGCGAGTGTGTTATCCCACTCGTATTATTTTTGTTGATAACATTTTAAGCCTTATTTTTAATATCTGAATTCTAGAATATAAACACTATTTTAAAACACGTTTCTAATAGCAATCTGTTTTCACTATCCTAAAACACGCTTCCTATAGCAACGTGTTTTAATTAAAAATGTTCCAACAAAGAAAATTGAGCAACACTTAAGAATCTAGGTATGCAACTCGCATAAGCTCGTTGCATAACGACAGTCTTCGAACTTTAAGCTTGTGTTTTCGCACTCGTATTATTAATAACTACTGTGTGTCGAAGCACCAAAATTCGTTTAGGGTTGGAAGTGCGAATCGCATAAAACTGATTTATGTGAAAAATTGTTGGCCCGCCATGTGTTCGCAGGATGTTGTCCGCCTTATCTTCAATTTGTTCATCGAACAGTGAAACGCAACAATCTGTCATCCAGAGGCAGGCACAGCGAATAAATCCCTTGGAATTAGAGTTCGAGTTCGCATGTGGCCCTAAATGGCGTGTTTGCCGAGTGTCCGTTTGAAAAAATGCGTTTGATCGTGCGATAACCGTAATGACGTCCACATTTATAAATATCCCCCCAAGTCACTTTTTGCTTGCACTAGAGATAAACCCATTGTTTCGACTTTAACAAATGTCCTTTAATTGTGTGGCGAAATACGGCTCTATTTCGACCGAGCTGGCACAGATGCCACGTATTATCAGCGCCAGACAAATCGCTATTTCTAACGCCAACAATCCGTTTACCGGTCGGAGTCCGGAAACGCTCTCTTCACGAACGTCTTCCGTCACTTCAGCTCTCTTTAAGTGTTTTAATGACGTGCTTCATTTCATTCTACCGTTTCGCTTTGTTAAATTTCGCGGATAAATCGAAATGGGATTGTAAATCGGACTTTGACGTAATCGGAGCGAGTGGATTGTTTGTGTTAAAAGGATTTGACGAACTGGAAAAGGGAGCAAGGTTTCAAGTTGATAATAAAACAAACAAATTTGCTAAGATTCTGACGAGAATCCAAGGACTTGCACAAGTTTTGCCTGATGGCGAATTCTCTAGCGATATTTGATACACTTTGTTCAGATCTTAGCTAAATAAAACCTTCTCGAGGGGAAAATTTACTTTGCAAATGAGAGTTTAGCTGAAATACGGTTTTACGGAAGATAAGTGAAGCCACAATTAACATACTTGGAACAACTTGACTTTTTCTTTCGAAAACTACTGAAAGAACAGGCACATAATTTCAATTTTGTGAATCTTATATGTAAATAATTTTGCTTAGAACTAAAGCGGCGCCTTCCTCTAAATTGTTTGTTTCCTGTAATTCCAACGCTTGAAAGCAAAGTTGTTACCACGTTTCCGACTCTCGACTTAATGACAAAAATAAACATACAAGAATCTGCAATATGACATATTGTTCCTTCTGCAAAAAATCCCTAACATAATTAAACGACTCGCTGATTAGCACTACAGCTTTTATTCCTCAAGCGTTAAAAATAATTAGATTTATTTTTATAGCACCACATATAAACAAGCCGTATCCCTTGATTTTAAAATTTATACTCATCATAAACTACGATTTTATTTCTAACACAGTCGATAAAAAGTAATATTTAATCGTGGCGTGTAATGCAAATGTGAAACATTGTGTAACGAGAGAAACATGCACACCATTCTAAGCAAAATCTGATTTTTAAGCCACTGTACGGCACTCCATAAATCAATTATTCGTGTAACTTTGTCGAGGCAAAATCGATAATTTTGATTAAACTCAAACTTGTCCTTTTTCCGTTGGTTTATTAGTCGCTTCTGACTTCAAAGGGCTTTCGTAGTCTCAATATTCTTTTTTATTGTGCCTGCTTTGTTAGGTTCGAACGGATTAGTTTGCTTCTAACACCAGAAGTTCAAATGTGTAAATTGTTAGCAACCAAACATTTTACATTTGTCAAGTGTCGCTCACAGAATAACCAAAGCGCATCAGAGCTTAACAGGTGTCAACATCCGTTGCGCTAATTAAAATAGATTTCCGCTTTAGCCCGAGTTTAGATACGTAATTTAAATTAAATTCGAAAACACGGTTTTTCAACCACTTGTCACGGATTTGCAGAAATTATAGGAAAGATAAAACATTATCTCAAGAAGTACAGTTTAGGGAAGCTATGAAGTGTTAACTAAATCAACCTGCCTCACAATAGGGCTGTCCCTTTTGAACAATAACTATTGTTGTCGATGTGAGACACTGGGACTTATCTTGTTTACAACTTAGTTTTGCCGCATCTATTATCATATTAAAGCCAAATATGTCGTAAAATAAAAATGTTACAAATGTGCTACATGGTTAAAAAATTACTGTAAATGGATAGATGTTTCCACAATGTACCGAAATTTACTCGATAAATTATTAAGTTGCACTTTTAATTACAGGGCGCATAAATATCGTCTTTGTGTTTGTAATTATTTTACTGCTAGTACGGCTTTCTTGTAGCCGCTCTATTCATTATTCAAGAAATATGATTATGCTGCAGGTTAATTAATGATTAGAATTTTGAATACGCCAAGCAACATTGGCTTATAAATCCGTATTCGGCACTCGATTAATGGGCAATAAGAGCCCATTTTCTCCCGTTCTCTATCCCACAAATATCATTTTTAAACCTTCTGGGATTACACCCCGAGAAACCCACTTATATCTCGCCGCCTGTGCGAACACTTTCCGTGATTAACAAGTTTTGTTGGCGAAATCCGTCTGGTAGCAACATTTTTGCACGGAATTTTTTCCCTTGTCGACAAAATAGAATATATATTGTTATGACGAAGCTCGACACTCGCGAGATTCCTGAATAAAATATTGATTCCAGCTCCGATAGAATGCCGGCATTAATAATTTGCTGCAGCTCTGTCTCTGGACGACCAAGGAAAGAACTGTAAACTATTATTAGGCGGGTGGACGTGTCGAACTGCACAGGTGCTTGAGTTGCTCAAAAATGCAAATATTTCACCAAAATACGTTTCATTATACCCGAAAATCCACTTTATCTTGAAGTTTTCATTATTCGGGCTAAATTTATGTGCAATAACCTCCCTCACCTGTCGGTATATTTTATAAAAATTCCATCGCATGTCAGGAGATATCGTAAGTTTGTGGTGAGTGGGTATTTGTGTTTCCGTCCGTATTATATTGAGTTTTACATGAATATTCAAAAGGTGTTTGACGAATGATACGCCGCCTGTAACAAAAACTGATCACAGGACACCCAAATTGATTCCGACAACATTCTTCCACCACAACACGAGTTATTTAAAATAGTAATTAATATTTTCTACCAAGTGGAAAAACACTGAAATGGAAATAGTGTGTAACGTGTCATTTCGAAGATAGAGTGCATTTCCTAAATCCCCAGAGATATAATCTCTGCCGAGATTAGAGAGCAAAATAAAAAAACGACATTTTTTATAAAATATGTATTCTACAAAGTTGCAAATTAAATAAGGCTTAATCCACATCTAAATTTTTAAATCTGTTTTTTGCAAAAATAAAATAAAACTGAAATTTTATGACAATTAAAGACACTGTTTTGTATTTTAGGGTTTTACGGTCTTTGGAACTGCAATTAAGCGCAAATATTCCGTAATGTCCAATCGATTTATGGCTACTAATACTGATGAGAAAAGTTTTATTTCCATTGCGCTGGAACGTTGGAACTCAGAAGCACTTACAGGCAACTATTTTACGTAATTTTATTGTTTGAAGCATATTTTCAGAAAAATTCAAACGACGAGTTTTCCTTTTCCAGTTTTTGCATTGCTGGTATGTGTTGAAAGAGCCAGAGACGGATAAGATAAATAAGTCTAAAGACGTTTATCGAGATATTAAATACAGTTGAGTAAGCAAAACGGATATAAAAGATCGTCTGTATTATCCGTTGATCTGGGGAACTTGTTAAGGCCTTTTCGAATACGAGCGACATGGAGCTGGGGATATTTTAGCATATGATTAGTCTATATTCCCGGAGATATAAAAACGTGGTTTTTATTTTATTGCAAAAACTAAAGAATTTGGACGACTGACGTATTTGTAGAGGTTTGCTTACTTCAATGTTAAATTACAAGAAAGCCACGAATAAAAGCCAGCAAAATCCCCACAAAGGAAACGTGAATTTTAACAAATCGCTAAACCTAAAAGGACCTCATCTAAAAACATATTTCCTGTATTCAATTTCAACTCTATCATAAAAGTATGAAATATGCTGAATCTATCTGAATATCTCCTCCTTTCATGTGTAATTGATTGAGACAGGATAACAGGACGGTTTTCATATATAGTACGATTGAGAATTATCTAAATTATAAATAAAGAACCAACTTGTCCTTTTGAACGCGTAAATTGTGACAAATTGTGTTTTGTTTGTGGAAATAATATTTTTCTTGTGGTTTGATTTATACAATGGCAAACAGAAATTAATTGTTTTACCGTGTAGACACATTACACTATTTACATACCAAACAACATGCAGTTGCAACGCTACTATCGATTGCTCGTTTTTGCGAACAAAGGCTTAAATACTTATCCTGCTGGTGCATGTTTTGAGCAAGTGCTTGAGTCGATATGACAATTTTAAATTTAATGCGACGCCTAGATGGCACCGGAAATAAATCGTGGACATCCAAGCAATAATTTCACTTCTTTCGGTAGTTCGAGCTCATATTTTACAACCGACCCAAGCATCTGTACATGAAATATGGGGCATTCGCCAAAACCAAATAGCGCTCCTTATTGTTGCTCCGATAAAAGTAGTTAATTAACAGCAACACCGACTCGGGAAGTATACAATCTCGGCTTTGCCGCCGGTTTACTTCTTAATTATTTCATTAAATGCATTTTGAGAGGAACCGGCTTCGCGCCCTTATTCTTAATTCTAATTAGAGTTCTCATTAAGCAGGAAGCCTTAATTATTGTAAATCGCCGCAAAAACTCCGTCGACGATTTTTAATTAAGCATTACTCGCGCTGCGAGTATGTGAAATCCTCGCTGGCAGCGCCACTTTATTACATTAAAATGAATTATTTAGAAGCCAGTTGATGCCCAATTTCAAACCCCTAAGAGACGAACAATGTCTCGGAATTACTCACACTCCAGCTACTAGCTTAACATTTACATAATAAAACATCAGTAATTTAATAACAAAATGTAAAGCCGTCGTAAACGTACATGACCTAGACTTAATTTGCAAATGTAATTGTCTGTTTTGTCTAAATTCATATTTCAAACGGCTTTGAATAACGTGCATGCACAAGCCACGGTAAATATTAATTTAATCTTCACTTTTTAAATAAATTTTAACAATCCAATCGGTTACGTTATTTCAAGCCTATTGGTAAACATTAACGTTATGAGTTTCGGATCAGATTAAAGCACTGAACCATTAAATTGGTGAGATCGCATCGAAATATTTGTATTTACGTTAAAAGCCGATTCTGATGCATTTTGATGTTTGGACTGATTATTGGCCGATATATTTGGCACAAAATAATTTCACCAAACGAGGAGATAAAGCCACCAGCCATGGCATGTAAATTATTTAACATTTTGCAGAAATTTGTTCCGCTTTAATAGCCAGTTTATTTCTTCCAGTAGACAAAAACTATGCATATTATTAGTTATTTTGGTGAATAGAAGTGGGCCAGTTTTTAGGTCATGCTGTACACAAGCATGATTGATCTTTAATAAACGTTATTGTTATCTGCGTAAAGCAGTTAAATGCTCCGTTATTAATTCTCTGATGTGTTTGTTAACTCTAATAGTGTTTCTCTAACCACTTGAATTAATTTTCATGGTGGACACATTTGCACACGCATAAACTAACAAAATTTGCTATTATTAAAACCAGAGGATCATTTCATTAGTTGAAATTTTTACAGTACATTGTATTTATCAAATGAGCATGTACTTTTCCACGGCGAATTTTAATTGCAGCAGTACCTGCGTTCTTATTAAATGTAAATATTCATAACCTGATTAAGTATTCATGAAATTCAATAACGGAACCGAATAGAATAGTCTACAAGAAGCCATTATTGTTTTCGTGTCTAATTATTTTAGTAAATTATGTGTTGTACAAGGGGTGGACTTGCCTAAAAGTAATTAATAACGTGGAGCTTACACTAGTGAAAACCAACTCAGTGAAGTACATTAATATTTCCGCAGCCAAAAGGACAATCGCGATAGTTGTCCTGGCTGCACATGGAAGCAATTTGTGTTGATTTTCGATTTTTTGGCCGAGTGTCGGCTGTGAGCAATAAACAACACCACCGCAGTATCTTTTTATTAAAATATATTCGTTTCCTTTCGTTGTTCCCGTTAAAATCATGCAATTATTCCAAAGTTAAAATGAATAATGCATCATCTTGGTCTCGAGTGAATCCTTTGTGGTGATACTAACGAGAAGGATATGCAAATACAGAAGAATATACGCACGTCAAATAAGCCTTGTTTGTTCGTATGCGTATTTTAACCAATACGTTTTGTTTATCTCATTATTAATTTAACTTTCGTAATCTCTGAGAACGCCACTGTTTACATTTAATCTTTAAATCGCGAGTTGCGTTGGTGCGACTTTTAGAAACAAATTAGATTACAGCGAGTGATAGACTTGTGGATTTTTATTAAAAATAAATTAGAAAGACATTAAATCAAGCAACGTGTGGATAAGTAAATTTCTGTTATTTCCTTTTGGCGCAATATCCGCGCGGCATTTTTTGCCTGGCGCCCTTTCATTTTCTACAACATTTAGTTTTATTTAATATTTTTCTTCCAGTCGTGTTCCGTGGATATTTCATTAGATTCAATGTTGTGTGTTAATAAACTTCTCGAAAAAATTCCCAAAAAAGAGCGAATAAAACAGCCCAACAATAAAATTCCTCGCCTGGCCTCAAGGTATAAAAACCGTAACTGTAATCATCGTCCTAACAGTTTAACAAAGCCTCCCTTGTGCGTCCAGAGAGTTGGCAAAGTTTCTTGGATGACCGCTAAAGCAAACTGGGTTAACCGTTAATGTCCGTCTGAAAACATCCCTGCACCGCAGATAGCATCCCCAAAACTGACCTTTAACTTATCGGACCGCATTGTCCTTTCTTGTTGTTATTGCCGGACAGAATAAGTTTAAGGCTGGCAGAATTAAACTTGCGAAACAAACGGTCTCCGTTTTTGTGGTCCGAGTATAAATAACCGGGCGGTGACAGATCGAAAATTTAATTATTTCGCGAGACCGCAAAAAGTCGAAGGCGGAATTCGTTTGCTTATTTTTAAGGGTAAATTTGCGGTCACAAATAATGAAGCAAACGCGCTATTTACGAACGAGGCTTAATTAAATTTGCCGAATCTCTAAATTTCAGTCAACTGAACACGCCCAACGATCGGCCTGATTTTTTAGAGTTAATTACCGGCTGAAAAAGCTGCAGGTCCCGGCGTTACAAGCACCTTACAGCCACCGTTACAAATTTTTTACCGTTTTAATTGCTTGCTGCTGCAAAAACTATTCCGTTTTTAGAGCACGACGTGGAAATGGATACACATTGGACACTTTTCATTTGCACGTCGTCCAAAGCCGACAAGCATCAATAATTTATTTCAGGCGACGATATCGTGTCAAGATGTCTCGTACTGAAGTGACCGAAATAAATAATTCACCATTTGTTTAACTGAATTCACCAGACATTTACTTCCGTCGATCTGCTTGCGCATTATTTTAAATAAAAACGATGTTTCTTACGCAAAGTTTTAAAAAACTTTGATAAAACAAAGTAAACAAACAATATTTATGTACCAAAGTAAAAAAAGTTGTGGTTTTGTATCAATAATAAATTAATAAAATTTCTATCCCGGCGCATCCACCATTTTTCGCCCAGACGTTTAGTTAAAAATAATCGGTAGAACAGCAATTAACAAATGCACTATACTCACTCTAGTCTTAAAACGCGTGGAATTTGAGCAGCAAACGTGTTTCAAAAATCTGTGCTAATCTTCTAAATTATTAATGGTGTAATATAGGTTGTAGGCGTATTTGCACTAACTGCCAACGTGGGATGTAAACACGCGCTTGAAATTATTTATACAATGTAATAAAATCGTAGAGATGTGGGTAGTTATGTGGGCGCATGTGTTTATTTATTAATGAACTGAAAAAAAAATGAAAGCTTTCGGTGCACTTTTGTTGGCGTGAAAAATAACGCCGATATTATCACTTTGTGATTCCCTTCAGACCGCGTTTGTTTCGGCTGCACAAAATTAAAATATCTCATTTAATTAAAACTGTGCTTAAGGAAGTAATAATTCCCCTCGTAGCTACCATTACATGCTGTTATTTAAAACATTCCACTCAGAAAAAGGGCAGAAACGTACACATTGTGGCAGATTAAAATGAAAAAAGTCTCACGCTCGGCATGTTCCGCCAACAAAGACTTTTTCCGTTCTTGTACACCGACATAATTCATGATAAAACAGAAATGACACGTCACCCAGAAATAATAATCAAATTACATTGCTGTTCCGTTAGTGATACAGTGTGCGTGAAGTTATTCTTATAAATTGTAAACATCAAAAGAAACTTTGCTGACAAATTATACCGTGACGGTGTAAATTAGGTCGTCGGTGAGAATTTATTTTTTGAGTTTTTCCAAAGGAAATTCCTGCATGGGAATGGCACTTGGCAGACACGATATTTAATATTTCAATCACTCGCCGAAAATGCGAGCCATTATTAATACATTGTGTTCGGCAATGGTGAGCGAAGGCTTATTAAGTCCTTCAGTGGAAAAGGAAATGAAACCGTTTTCAGGCAAGTTTTCAGCGAAATTAATCAGTGATTCGGTTTTATCTAAATGAAGAAATGGAAATGTGCCACGGGCTGTTTTAACGACATAATGCCAAGTTTTGTGCACTGGCAGATTAGATAACAGATCATATTTAAAAAGGTTCGACTTAGACTACTATAGAAGCTTCGCTTCCAGACCTCCCCCACATCAGACAAATTTTTTTGGCCACTTCCTCACACAAAAAACACAATTAGTTATGCAATATGTTGCAGTCTTCGTGTCCCACTACAGTCATTACACCCTTAAGTAAAAAGTAAATTTGTTTCAAAGTGATTTATAAATTATTCATAGATCGTGAGTGACAGTCCTGAAAGCTTTTAGAACGTCATCTATTGTACTTAACATTTTTGCTCAATTTTTAGAGACTTTCCTAATTAGTAAATAATCGAATATTACGACAGTTAGGTTTTCTAAAAAATCTAGATTTAATAATTTATTGAAAATGTGGCCAGTTTGATAAATATTTAATAGTTTAAAAGCACACACGCTCTGAGAATAATAATTCGAAACTTTTTGTTTTGATGGCAGTCCATTAAAACCCACACTTAATGTATAACGTGAGGACGGATCTAATGAATTCATTATCCTCCGGACGTGTTTTAGAGTGTCTTCTAGAACTGACAATATTACACGGAATTGATAAATTCTACCAAAGGAGCAATTCTTTCCTGGTCCAGGTCCCAAGTTTAGCGTGCCATTAAGAAAGCAGGACAAGCGAAAGTGTTCAACCTCAAGAAAGCAGCCATTAGGCGAGCACCTGCTGCCATCCGTTATAATTCCGTATCGGTTTGATAAACTTCTCTACAAATCTATGTAAATTGTGCAGCAACCCCGTCACACGCCCTGATTTATCACGTGATAGAATATTAAAAGAAGCGACCCTCGAACGCTTAATAAATTTCGGCAGCGCACGATCCGACAGCTACATTTATTCTTTTTGTGTTTGGCAAGTGTTGGAAATAATAATTTCCACAGCGATTCATTGAGAGTTGTTGTAATACGTCTTCTGGATTTTCTATAAGAGTTGCTAAGCTACTGAAAGCGGATATTTTCCCCGAGCTGAACGCCGGATTGGAGCCGCCGTTCTCGTGCGAGGAATCGCAGGAAAAGGCAGGACTACGTGGAGGCAAAGTGGGCTAGGTGAAATGACCGGGCGTGTTTTGTCGACAATCCGGAAAAGGACACGGAGACAAATTGATTTCGGTTAAAGACCACTTCTATAGCTTTTTGGTGCGTCAGACATTATGTGGAGGCGCTTTCAGCGAAACAAATTCTGAAAAAGGGATTTATTTGGCTTTCTGGAGAAACCCAGATGGATTAGCAAGGGTACACAAAGTAGTGTACTTGCCTCGAATTGGATTTTGCAAAAACAGGCACACGAGTAGTTTTAATTCGAGTTTCTCCGTCATCAAGCTTTGCAATTGACGTTCTGAAAGGCACAGAAATCTGAATCCATTTCGTCGAATAAGAGACACTTCACGTAACCATAATTGCAGCTGAAGCGACATCATTCACCTTTACTTTGTTCTCTACTAGAATTTAATTTAGTTCCTCGTTAAAATTGTCAACTGCAGTGAAATGGACATAATCATTCTTAATTCAGCGTTTAGCAGCGGCACCGTGTGACCATTCCACAGAAAAATCGAACAACTTAATTAAGCACAAATTATGCTAATCCATTACAGAAGTACGAATCGTGTAGTTCTTTTATACCGACTTAAGCTTCATTAAAGACAGAACACGTCAGGTGGTCGTTTGCATGTAGGCAAAGCATAGAGAAAAGAGTTAAAAATAACGGCCCTATTTAGTTTTATACAAAAAACGCACGCATAAATGCTATTAAACTGATTGGTATAATTCGGTTCAACCTGTGACACGGGTAGTTTCCTTTTATTAATATTTCTCCTAGTGTTTTCTGATTTGTTTGGCGAATTCCGTGCACGAATATTTTCACAAGTATTTAATTATTACCTCGGCCATAAATAAATTAAGGATTGGGATCAGGCGAGTACAGAAAAGCCCTTTTTAGGTATATGGTCATGTAATTTATAGCATTTGAAATATGAATGGAGCACAAAGAAAGTATTAAAATCCTATAAAAACGTCAAAGTTTGGAATTCAATTTATGATATGCAATAAACTTTGACTGTCAAGTTTGCCCAATGGCGTCTAAATCAAATTGAGACGTTTCAATTTTCGACGCTGTTCTTATGGGCACATTCTCTCGAAAAAATGTGCCCAAAATCAACAAACAAATTTTAAATTTTAAATGAGCTAGAGAGCAATAATTGTGGTGTTCATATTATGCGTAATGCAGAGGCACCTTAGAAATTTAACTTAATCACGTCAATTAATTTCCTGACCTGTGTACACCCTTCATGCATTTCTAATTTCTAATTATCAAGAAAATTAACCTGTTTCCACACACGTTATTTTAAAAATCCTCTCCTGTGCACAATGCATGTCGATACCCATTGACTAAATATCTAATTAGTTACTAGTCGGTTTACCGACAGATGTGTAATTAAAACCTTATGTCTGAACTGTGGTGTTCATGAACCATTAACGTGTATCACGTGTCAGTTGTAGACTGATTATGTCGAGACGGATAGAATGGCATTAATTTATTTATTCATGACAATGATTACAGAGCACTTGCGCATACATTGCCAGAGCTACGTGTAAGTGAAGAACTTCAATAATTACATTTACCGTCAATCCCTCCCTATAATCGAAAACGCTAAATTGCAAGTTTGATTCTGTTTGTTGGGCCCGAAGTAGGTTCCTCTCCGAAAGCGGAAGATATATGACTGATCTCCCACCTCCAGATGAGACGAATTGCCAATAGTTTTCGCATATATTACAATTCACTTACGTAAAAGTGAAAACTGATTTTGAGAGGATCAGCGCTATAAAACTGTGACAGGTAGTTAAAACTTGCAAAAATAAATCGTCTTCATAATACATTATGGTCCTATCCATGACTTAATCTCGCACTGGAACTGTCGGTAGGGTAACGTAATGATAATGGCAGTTTGGCATGTGCTGCAGGTTTAAGTTCCACTTTAAAAAAGTCGGGCTTTAACCGATAGAGCTCACAGCTTTATTAGCAAAGCCTGTCAGTGCCCCAATTTTTTTAACTGGAAATTATTAACTATTGTGAGCGGTAACGGAATCAATAACTCGTTATTAATTTCTCGTTAGACGTGTTATAAAATAAATACGCGTTTTACCTTATAATCACTTTTCAGCGAAATTAATTTCGGGTAATTAACACAAGTGATTTCTATAGAATAAAGACCCATTCATCGGGTTTTTAACCAGTGTCAGGCAATTTGTCCAAACATTTTACCAAACGATGCGTTGTGTGCGAAATACAGAAAAATAACTAATGTGACATTAAATTTAATGGTTTTGTTTTTGCATATTTTTCTTAGTTAGAACGGGTTCTGGATTAACGCGGCTTTGTCGCGAAAGAAACACCCAGCAAAATGTAAATGTTCGTAATCAAGTGCGAATTCGCGCTGGAATTGGGTCACATGAAATATTCCACATATTTTTCTGAATTTTAATACGCACTCTCCATTTCAGTTTGAGTTTTTATCTTTGGAATGATTTAATTCTGTGTGAGCGCAGGGCCGGTCGCCGCTGGAGATAAGAATTGATTTCTGGGTAAACTTTATTAGTATTGCATTGTTCGGGTAAGCCGTGCTCTAATTTCCGGTTGAGATATTGAAATGATCCGGGTATAAATTTGGAAACTAATATGTTTGGAAGAAACGAGGGTAAGTTATTAGGAGTCCGTTACCGCACACATAACTTACAAGAAATACGTGCAGAACGATCCATGGCGCGCACCTGAATTTAATATCAGAATTTCAGAAAGTTCCAGCAGTGACAAATGTTACAATTAATATAACAGTGGTTCCGGATAAATCACTCCAGTCTTGAGTAACATTCCGCAATTTCAACTCGCAGATTAATTATTGTACACGATGAGATGACGGCTTACGAAATGTCGCCGCGAATATTCTTACCTGCGATGAATAAACAAAATTGGATACATTTCGGCCGAGACACCAGCTTGCATTCTCTCGGCAAACAATGATAACAAAGCGCTAAACGTACTCCACTTTACTGCAACAAAAGCAAAAACGCGACGTACAAATGGCTGTTCTCATGGCGGAAACAAAACCGATTTTAAATGGCCGCGTAATTAAGAGACTTTTTTCGAAACGGTTTTGATTAGGGATTTTATTAGCCCGGACTTGGCCCCAAATTGTCTAAATTCCCACCAATTTCTCCTCAAACAATTAAAATATGTGTACGTTCCATCAAACATAATTCAACAAAAACACTTGTTTATCTTCCAGTTTTGTTGTTTTATCAAATTGTTAAAATTATTAATTGTGAATTGAAATTTTGTTACTGTTATCACTGTTTATTCTGATCTGCGTTAATTATTTACATTAGCAAAAAACTGTTTTATTAAAATCAGACACAAAACAAATAATTTGAAGGGTGCAAAGTGATTAGTTTAATTAAATTTTTATGGGAACGAAACTTTCTAGTTTTAATTGTAGTGGTTAGTAATCGTAGCGTTCTTGTTCTCCACTAGAAAAATGAAAACTATATCGCGAGAATCAGAAAAGGAAAAATAATTTCGCAGACGCAGTCGTCAGAAAGTTCGAAAGAAGATTTAAAGTACGAAAAGATGTTACACATACGTTCCACGTTTCCATTATTTATTACTATCTATTCAATTATTCTTCAAAAGTACAATGTTATTTTTATCAAACTGTTCCTGAACAGTTTTGGCTCCGCAAACACGAAAGTATATCTGAAATCTTTGCTCAATTTTGTAAGTGCATGCTGGTAATGTTGGACTTTCGTGATTTATGGGATTGCCACACAAAGCAAACAGATTTAAGCTGGGACGCATATAAAACAATTGTCTGGTACAAAAATAGCGCTTTGAGTAAGATATGAAAGCTCGATAGGAGTCAATCAAGTCGTGCTTCCTGTCATTATCTGCCAAACGCATTCTCTACTTTACTCGACCTATTTTCAGACCTGAAATTAATCAATAGGGATTCGCTTTTTCCGGACCAATTACACACGTCCATTCAAAAAAATTCCCACTAGCTTTCGAAGCCGACACCGCGTTATTATCAATTCTTAATGCTCCTCGACACGCGACCTGGAATCCCTTCCCGGATTAAGGTGAGATTGGAGCGACAGCGTTTCCGGATGTCCTTTCGAATTTTTCAAGAGCTGCAATAATTGCGGAAGTTTTGTTTGTTCCCAAGTCGCTGGCTCTGACCGATGATGCCACTCAATCGATTCTTAATTTCATAAATCGCTATCACCGGAAGCCATCAATTATTTTATCAGCGCTGAAAGATTTCGGCTTGACGTTAATGTGTTTGGGCATTTGATCCGCAGAGAACGAGCTTTCTCCTGATCAGAAAAATGGGCTCAAGCTGACACTCTTTGTGCCACACTATTTAGTATTAAAAATTAAAAACAACTTTTGGTTAAAGCACGACTTGATCACTGAACACTACTATTAAATTAAATGAAACGTTTATTATTAAAATTGTATTTTGTGACAATCCAATTGAAGACATTACTAAATAGAATTGGTAATGATGCACGAACTTCCTGAAAACGTCGCTGAAACCTGAAGAATCACGACTTTCCATTAGTTAATACGGATCTTGTGATATATTAAGAATATTATTCACAAAGACAGCTTACATTATTTTCAGTTTTGATTTACTCTTGAATTTAGTCCGCTTGGCGTCTAAATCGAATTACAGTTTCAATAAAGAGAGGAAGGAAATCGCTCACAACACAATACATCATTTTTTCTAAAAACTATTAATTCTAGGTTTCCTCACATTCTGAACCCGCCAATTTCCATAATTTTATAGTTGACATGTTGGGAATTTTCTTGTTCATGCGTGCTTTACATCGTGTTATTTTCATTACTCGTACATGAACGCGAAACTAATCTCACGAAATTATGGTATCGGGTTAAGAATTACACATGAGATATCATGACACGCTTATTTATTGCTGTTTAATTACAGTCATCAACACAAATGATCCGAAGCTTATAAATTTTGTTTTAATTAAACTTGCGTTGAGCGGACATATTTTGCGGGAAACACCGCAATTTTAATGTTATTTGCACTTTTATGAAAAATGTAATACGAATGTTGCTTTGCGGAAACGTCCTTTGTTATAGTTGCGCTCCGAAGAAATTTAATAGTTACTGCTTGAAGGAAATTAACTTTAGATACGAGGAGAACGTATAAAAGGAACTTAACATTCTCTTGTAATACGAAATTAAAGGTTTATTGTTTAGCTTGTTAGATTAGTTAATAACGCTTACTATACTAGCTTAGCCACTTACTAAAAATAGTTCAAATAGTTTTTTGGACGAACTAACACTTTTAACAGTTTTAATACTCTTCTAAATCATTCTAGGTTTTTCATGTTTTATGGCACTATTTCCAAGTTAATCCTATTTGCAGCTTAAACTAAGTTTTATCAATTCCATCAGCAATATCCGGTTCAATTCCTTCATTGTTTCGGCTCACTTGCCACATTGCTGCAGACCCAAGGGCGCAAAATCAATTTGTTTGAGGTTGAATATGCAATTACATATGAAAAGTCGTACATCTTTAAAGTGTTTATTTTTACATAGTTAGTGTTATATAATTTTGTATCACAGAAAACTGAAATACAAGTATTTAAAAATACTTTCGTTTTGAGTCAACAGGCGCCAGATATCACGTTTGTAACACCTTTAGAGCCTATTTAAACGCCCCATAAAACTTTGCTTTCCTGTTAAAAAAATAGCCCCTTGCAAAAAATCACTTAACTTTCTTTTAAAGCTCCATAAAACGAAACATCCAAAACCCTCCCTAATTATGAATTTAAAGACGCTTTTATTCCGGAGAAAGTATTTTTCTCCCCTTATGTAAAATCTGCCGGTTTCACTGTTCTAACACACCCTTTCGTGACCAACTCTCGTCTATTTTTTCCAGTGCCAAAGCTTATCAGTTGATAACGTGCTGGTTGGTCTTTGACTGACACAAAAGCACTGCATTTCTAATTAGTAAAGCGGCAAATTCTGTTAGGTTTAATGCACACAGCATGGCGGTTCGGACGTAATTTATTTAGATATTTGAAAATTTATACGACCCGCATGAACGCAAAATGAATATAAAAGTCATAAGAGGGAGATTAACGGCAATTTCGGGCGGGAACGAAATTTTATGCAAGTATTTCATATAAGTGAAAGTATAATGGAAAAAAGAGCACATACAAAGTAATCAAATTTGAGGCAAAAATTGAGTTTCGAATACATTATATTTAGAGGCCAAAATCATAAATAAAACTGTGTGCTACTTGCACTCACCCGGCGCCTCCACCAAAAATGAATCAAACAAAAATTAATGACAAGCTGTTTTAACTTGATTTCACCTATCAATTATTGAATTTAATTGTATTTAAAAGTTGTGGTAATTAAAATAATTTCCTTTGTTTAGGCAAAACTGGCAAATTTCTTGGGTCCTCCATTTGCATAGTGTTCGGATTTAAGTGGAAGTAGAACTTGCAGTGCCATAAATTTATGCATTTAGTTTCTGAAGACAAGGAACATATAGCGAAGTTAGCTACAGCAGGTGGTGGAGACACATTTGTTGAATGTGTTTGTTTACAATTTACATTTCTTGCACCGGGGTTTAACCCATTCCTAATAAAATGAAACAGCCACTTCATTAATTGCACTACCCTCCGAAAATTCCTCGCAATTTTACTGTTATTGCTCTCATTAATAAGCAATCGTGATAATAAAAGGGCAATTTGCTCGAAATCTAGGCTTAAATATGGGAAAATGCTTGCTTTATGGGAGATTTCACACAAAGTTGGACATGACGGTGCAGAATGGGAAAATTTCCGCGCCTTTGCAGGCACAATTAAACGGAAGTGCACTGGCGTTAAAAAGAGAGGAAGCTGGGGGTGTAGTGATAAAAGGTCGATGCACCACACCTTAAAAGCAAACTTTGCCATTCTTTACTTGCCAGGACGCCACACAAAGCCTTAAAACCCACCAACATAAAGACTCGCATTCCGACCTAATTTCTCTAATCTCGCAGTCCCATCTTTTTGTCGCCACTTTATTAAAAATAATAAATCGCAATGTGTTTGAGGAAAAACAACACACTTGACCGCTGTGTGGGAAAATCGATGCTTGCAATTAGACAAAAATAATCCGATTTAATGGAGATTGTATTAAAACGGGGAAATTGCGTCTGGGGGTAAATCTCATGCACATTACTACCCCAAATCCCGTAATGCTGCCTCACTTCTTATCAACAAGCAGACAGTGGGAGTGGGGCTCCCTATGCATAATCCTGCCGCCATATATTTAGATATCCTGCAGCAGGATTACTTTGCCAATACAATCTCGGGACAATCCTTGTTGGGATGTCACTCTCAATGTACGATATGTAGTCAGGAGTATCCAGATCACGAGATAACCCTAAGCTAGGCTTTGCTGGACCACGGCCCGAGTATTGAAAGATTCGGCGGTTTGTAAAACTTCGTGTTTCCCAAACATTCAGCTATTTTCCGTCAAATTATTTATCAAATTTTAAGCTTTAATCTGACTAAAAACAAACAAAATTTCAAAATAAGCACTTTATTCACTCTATTTTCAAAAAAAAATTTCATGTAACTATAAAAAAGCCCCCAACCGGCTTATGAAATAAATCAGAACCCCAACCGGGATCCTTTTAGATGGACCCTAATAGTTGAATTTAGGATGTCACTAGGACGAAACAAAGGTAATCTCCAAACATATAGCGTTCTCAACAGGATGGCTGGGTCGCAATCCGTTTTCCCCCGAGTCAAAAATTCGTTAATTAAATATTTGAGTATTAGCAATCGCACAGTCGCGTGACAAAGCCGTATTAAGAAAAAGTTTCCCTTCAAAGGCTGATGCACGTGCAACTTCATCTTTATAACTCAAACAGAAACGTATTAATGGCGCTCATTAATAACGCATGAATGCGACGTGAAAAATTCTTTGCCGTTGGTTGCGCGGTGCTTGATTTAGAAGTGCGATAAGTTGTAAGATTATTCAAATTTTAGTTAATTTATTGTCGCACCCAGAGGAGGCGGAATCGAAACATGTTGCGTTAAGTAGGACTGCTCTAACCAATTGCGGAAGACCATAAGTTTCAATTTACACTTAACTGAATTTGGAAACTTAATTTAACTTAGTCGCTCGCGCCGCGTTCATCCCGTTCCTTACCCGATGCAGATTGTGCATTTGTGTTCGGCCAACAATAACAAATTATGTTTCCTTCCCGCGTCTGCGTTTTTCTGCATCGTTCCGGAAATTAAAAGCATTATCACCTTGTAATGACCGTGCATTTTTCCCGTCGAATCCAATAGACACTCGTTAAGAACGGCGGTCTTCTCCCAAGTTAAGAAGCTTTAGCCCGTGGCATCTATTGATTTCGATTTAGAGAGCGGAAATTTTCATACAATATTTTATTCTTATTGTTATCTGTTCTCAACAACGCGCTGGAGTAAAAAATACACGGCGAATTTATTCGCTCGGTTTCGGTGGTTTAATCAAAGTTGCATTTGGCTGGGGGTGTTTATACACTGTGGGCTCTAAATTTAAATGCAACATTTTAACAAGGCGTAACGTTTAAGAGGATAATTGTAAGTTATGATACAGTGTGGTCATGTAATCGTTATTTACGAGTTAGGCCACATTTTAATAGGGTTTTATTAGTAATTAACTTAATTTGTTGTTCTTCAGGTTAATATATCGGAAGTTAGCACAGGTGGGAAAGTGCAAACTTGCAGGCTCGAACTTACAAAACTAGCTCCCAAGTTTAATTATTATTATCGTATTTTATTTCGTCCTGAATGACTTTACCGGGAGTTAAGGTGATTATATTCAAGCCAGTAGACTGAACTTAAAAGGAGTTAAATGTGAGACTTGATAAAATGATTAATTAATCCCGAAATTGAAAAAACGAAGGTAAGGATAACACTTTTCGATCGTGTTTACACGTGGAAAATGCAGCCAACTTTTCTCTCAGCTTTCATGCATAATAGAGATAATAAAATTACCCGATTAAAATAACAAGCTTTCATAAAGTTTAGCATGTTTGGAACGGTTCGGCTTTTTACGACTCTTTATAATTTAAAACTAGCGAACTAATGAATAAAGCCACTTTATGGTGTCGTTAATAAAAGCTGACCAAACCGCCCGATCAGGTTTTACTTTTCCAAAACCCTCTATTAAAGAACTTTAACTCGGTGGTGTTCAGATGTTCCAATTTCCTCAGTAAACTCAAACAATAAAATGTAACTATTCTAAGTATAATGAAATCGACTGAAACTTCTCTAGCTGAATGTGTTTTAGAACATTGAGCACGTCTTTCATCCAATTAGAAAAAGAGCAAGTCACAATTAGTTTGCCTAGATTAAAATAAGTTCGTCAATTTATTTCTCCTCGATATTAAAAATCCTAATTCTCAAGTTTGAGCTTCGAACAAAGCCACTCGTTCTATATTAAAATGTACAGGAGATAAAAGGATGATTGAAAGAAAAGCCAGAACCTTATTTTAGCTGACAGGTCTTCGCTTCATAATGCCGGCGCCGGTGATAATCCACGTTACGATAATCGTAAAAACGATGAATGGTGGCATTACGACCGGAAAGGAATTAATTAAACACATGGAGACATAACGAACGAACCACCTTGTGTTTAATAAAAGTGGCTCCAGCTTTGGCGAGGAAAAATGATCACGCAAATTTCGCGAAATAAATAGTGAAAACGAGACACCAACTCACTTAAGCGTAATAAACGAGGGACGTGCAGACGCAATTTGACTTGAGCTTGTTAAGATAGAAAACAATAGAGGACAAACAATGTAACAGAAGTGACGGTAGCGCACTCAAATGTGTTTTCCAGAGATCTACGCTAATGTACTCCATAAAGCATTACAACTGGGTAATGGAAAGTCAAGGCTGTCTCCTACCTTGCGCGCGGTTTTGTTAATTTGAACCCAATACTAAACGGAAAAAGTTGCTGGGACCGTGAAACTGTGTCATATGTGCAAATGAGAAAATAAAACGGAACTATTAAGCTCTGTGACCAAGTCGACGGCACGGCATTAAGGAAATAATGACGTGCACTTCCCGACGTGGTTCTCATTTTAATTAATACAAAGTTGCAAGCACTGTGGGTTTTATTCGTCTGTAGTCGGTACGTTATAATCTCAGAAATCTATTCCCACAATTACCATTTGCAATAAAATTAAATCAGCTTTAACAAATTGTTAGATCAGATTATGAGAGCAACTCGTGCAGCCACGGTTCGCACAACTGGAATTACAAGGAAGTTTTTAATGGAGCTGGGGCGGTTTACACGTTTTTTGCACTAATAGCAAAGTGCAAATAATGCACAAAGTAATTAATAATTAACTCGTCTATCCCCCAATTAATATTGTTGCTAAATTTTAGCCTTTGACTAACAACACCAAACCGGGAGTATTCATTAAAACGTGCACAATTACTCTTGAAAATGGTAGTTCGAGCTGCATTATGTGCATTACATAAATAACATCTGCATTAGTTCTATGTGGTTGCTGGATTAATTTATATGTTTATGGCGGCCCAGACAATGCATCATCTGGATGCGTTTAATGGCAGGGATCTAAAAAAATTGTTATATTTATAAGCTAAGTGCTTATCCCTGTTATGGATCGCATTCGTATTGGAAAAGCAGTTATCCAGACATAAGGCCATTAGTTAGAGCGCAGTGCCACGAAGTAACTCTAAGGATAAATATAAACGACTTGATTTTCTTTATATGGTGAGCCGATTGGCCTATTGAGATAAAATATTTTCCGAAGCATCTCCAAATATTTATTACAATAAAGTGAGGCGTCTTTAGCAGTGTAAAGTTTCGAGTTATGAAATTCCTTGCCAACGCTTGAGTAGGCGGAACTTTGGTGATGGCATTGTTGGCACATGACAGATTAGCTGGAAGTGCAGTTATTAAATCGCGAGGAATTGTTTGTAATGCAGAGCAAACTGAAAATTACTAAAGTTGGGGAAAAATCAAGCCGGCCCAAAGAAAGTAAATTAAAACCTCGCCAAGTTTCCCGCACAACTGCTCCAACTCTTTCGTGTACTTAAACCATAAATAAAATTAAAGATTTCTGCCGGTGATGTGACTTTAAATTATGTTTGTATTTTACTAAACTTGGATAATTTAATAATGGGGCCGATTCTCCCGAATCAACTAGAAATACCTTGCGCTTTTTAAGCCCGAAACCGAGTTACATAAACCAGATAAACCTCAAAGATAGCGCCGCAAAATTGTAAATGTAATAATGACTAAGTTGATGGAAGATTTATTCACTCATCAGCTCCCATTTACATAATTCCTCAATTACGAAAAAGCTGGAATTTAGCGGCGGGCCAAATTTAATTCGGCGCTAAATTAAACTACCTGACGGGTGATAATGGCAATTAAGGGCTATTCTCTAAAATTATGAAACCAACTAATACGAAAGTATTTATGTTTTTTACCGTTTTACCGTCTAAACCTAATCGCACTCCCTTAGAGTCGGTTATTGCAAGTATTAAGTTATAAACTCCCATAATGGCAGCTATATGTCAAGAAACAACCAACTAATCACCAGAAACCTACCTCCTCCAGCTTCCTCCAAGGATCATGCTATTAAAGTGCGCTCATTACAGCGAAGAGAGGCTTATATAATTACCGCCGGAGATGCTCTCATTTGTCATTCCGGAAGACACAAAAGTTGAAAAAACGTACATGTTTCAACACAGCTTTAAATATTTATATAAATTGAAAGATCGTGTCACTTTGATGCAAACCAAATTCTCTTTTACGCATCGATTGTGAATTCTTAATAAGACGTGCGAAGCAATATCATTTCACATTTACAAGCCAGTCAGTCAAAACGTTATTTTATTGAGTTGCTAATGCAAATATTTCCATTTTTTTTATTCACAAGATAGTTTATAATTTATGAGTTCTAGCATTATGAATTTGCATTTGAAATTTGCATATATGAAACTTTAGATTTATGGGCGTAAGCGAGTAAAAGATATATTTGTGCATATCAGGTGAACGCCACCATGCATAGACCTACTTAATAAACCAACTCCTTCACCCCTGAAAGAAGTATCAAGACCTAAGTTAATTTTTCCGACCCTGATGCGCTCCAGTTTAGTTGGATAAACTTCAAAATATTTGAAATTCATAACCGGCTTGTGATTTGTAATTTACATTTCAATGTTGCTCAAAGTGTAACCTATTTTGTTTCCGATAACGATTTGAATAATCCATTCCCGTAACGTTTAAAAAAGTTTTTAGTTTTAAATTTTATTGTGAAACATGTCTCTTATTTAGCCATAAATCGAGAGAACATTTTCGCGGACAAATTTAGGCAGGAACATTTCTCAGTATTACCATCGTCTCGCGTTTCTTCCTTGAGTGGCGCGGAGGAAAAAGGCACTTAACTGCTCCTCAATCGCCATAAATTTTCATTTCTGTCGAAATCTCCTATAAACCATTACTTTTATTCAAAAAAATAATCGAAAATCCTTAAGCTCTCGAATGGGCTTTCCCCCGACAGGTTTCCCGATTAAAACAAGCTACAAGACCCGCTTGTTGACTGCACTCAATAAATATAAAACCTCACTGAAATGTTTTGAATCCTAGTCAAGTCATTATTAAAAATTGCAAATTTCCAACTACTAATCTGGCTTTCATTTCCGACCGAATCGTGTTTTTAAGTATCAGTTTTATGGCACTTGAGCTTTTATTGTGATTAAACGTTGCACAAATCTCAGAACAGGCACTGGTTATTTTAATAATAAGGGTTTACAGAACGTTTTATCGAAATTAAAACCAGTTGCTGCAAGATTGTAGTCAAAACGTTTTTATTAGTGGGAAAATGTTACAATTTCAACAAGTCATTTGATGACACGTAAATTGAAGCCACCGTCAAAAGCGATTACTCACACGCAAGAAGAAGAGACAAAAAAATAAATACATCGAAATTGAATTCATTACACTCAAATGTTGTACCACTTTCTGTTATTTTTTCCGAATAGATAAATGATATAGGAAGGGTATTTCCGTCGAAGGCAACCTTTCGTAGCATTACTTGTTCTCGTGTTTGCCCGCAGCTAACGAAACGAAACTTTTGATTTGGTTATGCAAACCGGCGTTTTGTTTGACATTGATCATTATCCAGACCCGCCCCGATTGTGTCCTCCTGACTTAATTACGCACTTTTTCGATCGCATTCTCCGGAAGTGATACGGCGGGGCGTGTTTCCTTAACTGGGAGCGGTTGTCGAGCGTGCAGAAGGGCACTTAGGCCGGTGGTAACTCCAGGTCGAGTAAATCAATCTGACGAGGTGGGACACGCACGAGTTGACGTCGGTCTGAGCGTGTGCGTGCCGATAGGGCTTAACACGGCCACATGGTCATTTACAGACAGCCTCTAATTAGCTTGTTTACCGATGCCAAAGACGATACTTTCAGCCTTTCCGAACGAGCTTTTTCAGTTTTTTCAGCTAATTAGGTGCAGGCAACCAAAGCACGGCAGATGCATATCAACGTTTTGATTTAAACTGCGCCATAAAAAGCACTATTACCTCGCTTTAAACTCATAATTTTTACGCCGAAAAGATGGCTATCTGGGCTAACACTTTATGGTAATTGCCCCGATTTTTGGGGAAAAATTGCGCCTCGTAAAGGTGGAGAATTGCTTTGGCGGAATAACCAGTCGCAAATTCTTTAAAGGAAGTTTCCTTTTGTAATTTGAGTTACTGCACAAATTAGCCTCGGTCAAGCCGTGATGTGTAACAAAAGATAAATCCAGACAGTTACACAGGATGTGTGCTAGTTGGAAACAGGAAAGTTATGTTTGTTTAAAGCTCAGCTAACTACGATCACACAAAAACTCCAAATCAAGAAGCACCTTTGAGTGTGTGCTCAAACCAGAATATCAAGTTAAATCAAGAGAAGTTTGGTTAAATGATATTACAATTGTGTATTTTACGAGTTTTATATGACGCTCTATGGTGGCACGAATAGTTTTGGAGCACGACGAAGGAGTGTAATATACTATTTTTTTACCTTCTATTTTTGTTGTTTGTTTTTGTTTAGTTGAACTCATCAAAATTATTTCCTCTTAATTTTGTTAATTATTTGGATTTTATCAAGAAACGACTTGACGCTGTTGACAGATCACACACGAAATAAATTACAGTGATAACTAATGACACCCCGCCTAGCACTGCCAATACAACTCCTAAATATTTGCACAAAAGTTCTCACAATGAACAATTTGCGAAACCAAAGTAAAAAAAATACATGCCATCGTATAATAAAGTTGTCTTGTTCCATTAAATACGGCTATAAATATGAAACATTTCAACATGTCAATACACAAAAAGCAGACGAATTTAGGCAAAAATAGATGACCTACAAAGCTGAAAGCGTAGCTAAAAATCCCTGATCGCTTTATAGTAACAGTAAAGATATCATTATTGACAAATATGTTCTTTCCGTTCGGTTGCGTGAAGTAACGGAATAGTGGTAGTTATCTACCCATCTTAATGCGTTCCTCCTGCAACCAGCCAAGTGGTGTCTCACTGAAGCAATGATGAGCGGCGTACAAGGAGTATCGACGGATCGATATAACGCCATCAAGGTAATGAAATTAACGTCGGAAAGCCTTGAATCACAAAACGAAGCCGAATCAGAGGGCGAATTTGTTTACGAGTCACGTCTCTGCGTCCGAATCAGTGTCCTTCATATTGTCAACACACCGGTTTTTTCTTATCCGCTGAAACGCTACATTCGAATGTATTTAACTTTAGGCACACGCGACTACAATCGACTTCCTAATGCATCAGCGGCGGTTTCGTGACTTGCCATCGTCTGTTTGCACAACGACGGCGAAATATCCGTCAGCCTTATCTTGAAGTCTTGTCGTAAGGGTCTCTTGCAGGCCACCTCGGCGCTGAATTGGCGACAGAGACGCCTTAGGACAACTTTGCCAATCTCGCCACCGTCTATTAAGAACTAAATGACGACCGCTTTATTCTAGACTACAAATTTCCGTCTCCATGACGCGAACTTTCGCAGAATTAGTTTTAAAATACTGGCGATTTTTCAGTTTGAAATCTCTCCAACATCTGTGACAAACAGCCACTAATTTTTTTGTACTGTTTTCATATTAACAAGCCGTCACAAGCAAAAACATTTGCATTCAAAATGATGCGAATTGTTCGGATATACAATCCGAAATCAGCCTGAAAAAGATTTTTTTAGCCGAAAGTATTAGAGCGGACTGTAATAATAATAACATTCCCAAATAAAAAACATGGCGTGTTGACTAGATTTTAATAAATTTAAATATTATTACACGCACAAAACAACAAATTTCGATTTTCTAGTCTAATAAATTTTGATCGATTTGCGAATCATTTTGTTTGTTGAAACAATTGCCTTAAGAGATAAAAGCGAGGCAAGAGCAGAGAAGTTTTCATACATAAATCGAAGTGCGGTATGTATGTACTCGTATTTCAAATTCCTAAAACATAGAGCGAGCTGCGGCAATGTTCTGTAATCCTCAGCTGAACAAATGCTTATTCCCTTTTGGAAATTTCTATTTCTGCTATTACAAAGCTTCATTGTTCCCCCTGATAGCGAAAATAACTAGTCAAACCTCCTCGGCTAATTTAATGAGTTTTATTTTTGAGTGGAAATGCGAGGGCTCGCAACAAACCAAAAAGACCCAAATCAAAGTGCGGATTTTTTACTAAAGCACCTACACGGCGAAACAATTATCTTAATTAAAACCACTTACACTGCAATTAAGCAGATTCTTCGAGCGGAACATTTGAAAAGTGCTCGACAATTACAAGTTAGCAAATGCTCGAGAATCTGCCTCTCCGCCAAGGATAATAATTCATCTCTGCAATCCTCGAGAACATTTATGTAGACGCAGACTAAACAAGGAAAAAATAATAATAGCCGTCGTCACTTTGATGCATTGTCGCTAATTCCACAAAGCGCCGCTTTTAGCGCAAAGTGTGATTTTCGGAATCGCATAAGTGCGAATATTAAAGAGTAGGAACGGGGCACTCGGCCCCACTTCTCCGATCAAAGCGCTGACAACAACCGCAAATCTCGCCTCCCACTTCGTGTTCGTTTTTTCCGAAAACACAAGGAAAGGGGATGCCTGTCCGAAATTGCCGCTCGCTGGGGCTGATGCTCTCGAGTCGAGTGTTGTCTCAGGAGAAGTAAATAACAATCCGTTGCACAAGCATTACAACCGCTGATGGCAACGAGTTATGACACATTCATTCTACAATACAGCCCGGCGTTGGAACCACACCAACTTTTATTGCTACATCTTTCTCAGCTCTTTAGACTTTTATATTTTCATGATACTTTATGAGAAAATAAATGATTTTAAAAACGCCAGCGATGCGTCAGCTGGGATGTATGGTGTCCTCGAACAACACTTGGCCTATTCATGACGAGAAAATTTTACTTGCTTCATCAATTTGTTTGCAAATAATCAATAAAGCCCACAAATATCACAAAAAACGTGCCTTGAGGCCATTCATAAAACGATGTTTTTCTTGATTTACCTGTCGATGAGGTCTATTATTACACCGCCGGGATATAGCTTCCCTTTCACTGTTTATACGAGGGGAAAAATGATACAAAACAAATATTGTAAAAGATAGATCAACACAAGCGAGCGCAAAAATCGTAGTTTCCCTAACCGAAAACAACTGCGATTTCTTGATTCTAGCCTAAAACAACATTCAAATTAAAAACGAATGAAAGCTATTTTTGTAAACAATCAAAGAAAATAAATTCCAGGCTTCCAGTCAGGAGTATTATTAAAGCGGAAGTTCATCTGCCAGCCGGAGGATTAATTAAATTTCTGATGCTTTCGTAAATTTTTATTAGGTTCACATAATTCGCGCTCGCAGTCTCAAAAATGGAACAGCTGACCTAAATTTTTATTTTCTTAGCGTTATTAAAAAGTCCGCGGGTTATTTAAGGTAATTTAATTTACGTTGTATTTAACCTGCGGGATCAATCGGGAGCGAAACAGTTAAATATGTAATAACACAACAAGCTCCTTTATTTAAAAAGACTCCTGCATGCAATATTTCCTGATTGCTTTTTTACGAAAGCTTTTGTGCAATCGAGACAAGCTTTTGATCTGAAAACAGTTATCATTATTTTAGTGACTTATTTTTAGAGTGCTTCTTTCACTCAGGACGCAATAGCAACGATTGTAACTTGCCTTAAAAGCTCCTCGATCTGCTTACTTGCTATAGAACTGTAAAGCTTCAACAGATTCAGCGAGAGCTTTTTTCTATTTACTTTTCTTTCAATTTCCGTGTGTTAACTTAATTGTTACGCGTACGAAATACGGATTTTTGCGGATTTAACAAAAGATAATATTTCAGCCAAGTCTGTTTTTTCTTGTTTGTGGCTTTGAATACCGCTCATTATTTTTCATTTGAACAAAGTGGAGAGCCGTCCAAATGCCTGTAAACGCCTGTAGAATTCAGGTCTTTATAAATATTGGGTTTTATTTCGGCATAATTGAGGTATGGCAACTGGAATTTTATAAAATTCCACTTCCGGCTTAATCGGGTAAAGCGGAAAAGTAAAAAATAATTGTTTAGTAACAGTTTTTGTAAAAAATGTACTGTTTATAAAGTCCATGTTCTATTCAATTCAAAGTCAAAAACGTTGATATTTTCACTCAGTCATTTATTTTTCAAACATTTCGGAATAACAATGTTGCCTAGTTATATATTTTTCGTATTTTTCTCCAATTTCTTCCAGGGTCTTTCTCTAGTGGACAGTAGGATGTTAAAATGGTCCCCCTGCCTTGGCAAAATTTACGCAATTTTGCCTGGTTTAAGTAAGGGTGGCATTCCACCTGAAGTAGATTCAAGAAAACGAAAATCCAGTCCCACAAAAACTTTCCACTTCTTGTCTGTTACCTGATTTGTCACTGGCACAATTGAGGCCACCTTTAAAAGCCTCTCAATTTGTTTGCTATTGAAATTCGACACTCCCAACGACCTCGTCAGCCCTTTCCTTTGCAACTCCTCTATCGCCTTCCAGGTGTCGACATAATCAACGTCACTGGGAATAACCAAGCCGGGATCAACTGGAACGAACTCGCTCCTGAAAAACCCCAATCAATACCGACCTAATTCCTCCAAATATTATCACTTTAAACCCTTGAGGCCAATGCATCAAGTAAAGATCGGGGTAATCCAATTGTAGGTTTTTAAGTGTTTCTTTTAGAGCCGGCTCGACTAATGGCGGTCGATGTAAAGTGCTCCAGAGTTTGCCCACGATGAAGAGGCCCTTTATCTTAGATTGTATCGCGTCTCCGATTATTTTTTCATTGTTGTAAAGGTGGGCGCAATCGCTGGCGCCTCATCTTCACGACCTGGAGGACCCCAATTAACCAATTAGACGCGCAATCGATAACAGGACTCCAAACCAGGAAAGTTGTTGTTAGCTTAATTAAGGGGACGTTTGGCTGACGATAAATGAAAACACAACAGCACACAATCATGATTGGCCAAATAATTAGAAGCCAAAACTAAGATAAAATAAAAGACTTATCACGCCGTGTGCGCACAGTAGTCACGTGCAAGTGCAAGTACCACTGCATTATTCACTCCTCCTGAGAAGAATTGTTTGCTCCAGATGCGAATTACTACTAGTTTTTACTTTGAGACGCTTGAGACACACAAAAACTAAATTATTCACGTCGTTACTCAAATATCCTTAAACATTTAATTTGAAGCGGCTCTTTATTTCCGGATTTGCATTCCGGGCATAAGTTTGTCATAAATAAAACGCTTCCAGATTTAGGAACAGGGTTATTTGCACTTGATAATTCCCAAGAATTGTGCAAGTCACGTAACGGAAATATTCTAAGGATCGTGTGGTTATCAGTTTCTATAAATATCATTTATTGGTTTTTGTCAATATTACACAACTCGTAACACATAATCACAAAACAAAACGTATTAAAATTCAACTCCGGGCTTAAAGGGATAGAACGGGTGCTCTCTGGCCCTGAAAAAGGCAACGCAATTAGCAAATTTAATTGGTTGAACGGGTTCGGACTTACTCAGCTTGTGGACAAATCCTGCCATTACAGTCGAAAGTGCCGATGTATTTCATGTCGTCCTCGCTCAGTGTGAAATCAAAAATGCTCATATTTTCCACAAGCCGATTTCTGTTGGAACTTTTCGGTATAACAACGTTTCCTAACTGCACATTATACCGGAGCAGAATTTGCGCGGGTGATTTTCCGTACTTATTTCCGATTTCCTTGATTTTAGGGTCGTTAATGACATAGGGATCGCCGGGTTTTTGCCACGGCCTCGCTGGGGATCCTAAAGGACTATACGAAGTTACAGTAATGCCCCTATCAGAGCAAAATTTACGCAACTTGCTTTGGTTCAAATAAGGGTGACATTCAATCTGAAAATATTGGAATTAGGCGAGAGGGTTTAAAAACACGAGCGTACCTGATTTATAACAGGGGCGATTTTGGCCGATTTTAAAAGTCTGTCGATTTGGTTACTGTTGAAGTTGGAAATGCCAATCGATTTGGTGAGATCTTTTTCGTGCATTTTTTCCATGGCTTTCCAAGTGTCGACAAAATCGACATCGCTTGGGATAAATAGGCCTGTTTTTGGGTCGATTGGGTGCAAACTAGGGCCTTCCTACAATCATTTTATGTTTTTTTTCTTAAATAGACAGTGTAGTTGCACCTTGAGAGCATGTGGCCAGTGCATAAGATAAACATCGAGATAGTCCAACTGGAGGTTTTTCAGCGATTCTCTAAACAGGATAACGAAATGTTAACTGATGTGTTGCATGTGTTTGGTTGGTATTTATACTCGGCAAATAACCCGATTTGTCCAAATGTTTGAGATAACAATAATCTGATCACAACTAATGTTGTGATGGAATATTTGGAATGGTGATAAAAAAGCTCTAGGCTCGATATTTCCAAAATCAATATGACGTGAACACGTTGAAGGCAAAAATGATTTACAAAGTTTTAATTTTAACTTCAACAATGTTTCACAAAAAATTGAAATCGGCGGTCAAATATTGAAATATTGAGCGTGTTGACTCGTATCTCGGAATATTGGATTCCATGCAGATATTCATGCATCCATCTAGCCGTTGTAATCATTAGTTTTTTATTAAAACAAATAACATTTGTATGAATTTTTGATTTCTTACAAAAAACAAATATTTAAATTGTGGTGGCGAGAACAACATTTAGCCACAAATAATTAACCAATTATACAAGTATTAAATTTACCGATATTGAAAGTAAACTCCAATTAATCGAGTTAATTGAAATGCTGTCTGCTTTTTATTTACATACACTGAAACACAAATCGAATTTTACGAACTAAACGTTGAAATGTAACTCATATCTTCAGGTGCTAAGTAAAAATCGAAAAAATTCGCACTTTCGATTAACATGTCCGAAATGACAATATTTCCTAACTGCACGTTATATTTTAGCACAATTTCTGTTGGTGTTTTGTTGTATCTCCTTGCAATTTCTTTAATCCTGCAGTCACTAAGAACGTCGAGACTTTCAGGTTGAATATTATTCCTCGCACCCAACGGACTGTAACTTATTACAGCAATTCCATTGTTCGAACAATACTTTCGTAATTTAGCTTGATTTAAGTAAGGGTGACATTGAATCTTAAAAAATCAATCAGTCCAAACCGTTTGGTCTCCAACCACTTACTTGATTAACTTGCGGGCGAATTGTGCAGTTTTCTAAAATGCGTTCGATCTGTTTACTGTTAAAATTTGAAAGACCAATGGCTCTGGTCAGTTTCTCACTGTAAAGCCCTTCCATAGCTTCCCACGTTTCAATAAGGTTGTGGTCTTTGCAAGCTGGTGGTCGCTCAATTAAGTATAAATCTAAATATGCAACTTGTAATTTTTTCAAAGTGTCTAAAAGAGCAGCCTTGACTAAATTTGTGGTGTTAGTGCAGCAAAATTTGCTCATGAGAAATAAGTCTTTCCGTCTGATTTTTCCTCCTTCGATTAGTTGTTGAAGAGCGACTCCAAATCTTTTCTCATTTTCAAAAATAGAGCAATCCATTAGTCGGTAGTTTGAACTTACCACAAGTTGCACATTTTCCACCTCAAAAAAATCCTGATTTTGAATTTAAACTTAAATTTCAATGTTATCGAAATCAAAAAAGAAAACTGTCTAGAGTTAAAGATAATATTATCTAAAAACTCAAATTGGCAATTTTAGTGGAACGAAAGCGTCAGAGTGACTTGTGATAAATTCAGAAGCAATGTCAAAATGATATGCTGACTCACCTGAGGTGCCGCTAATCCAAAAACTGGAATTTCTATCCCATTATTTAACTTAGCAATAGGAATATCACGCATTTTTTGTGACATTTTTAGAGTGCACGGTCGGAAAAATCAATGAAATTAATTATGAGGTGTGTCAGTAGAGATAACACTTGACAAGTGAATTGTACTCACCCAGATAAATATCAAACACACATTTTGCAATATTTTCGGGTGTATTGATTAGTAATTGCCTACAAGTTTCCACGTAACTAAATCAGTAAAGCAGTTAATGTAATTAGGCTTGCATTATAAGTTTTATTGAGCTTTAACGAAGCTTGAATCATAAAATTTTTATTTTTTCTGTAACGCCTACAGGCAACACAAGCTTTGTAAAAGTTTGAACGTGTATTTTACGCTTCCATTATTCAATGATTGCGTTAAACGAGTGTTAAAATTTTAATGTCATCTGTGAGAATTTTTCACTTTTGGTCGAAAATTTACAACACTCACTAAAACGCTATCAGTTTTCCCCTCCACATTTTGAAAATAAGAGCCGCCATTTCTGTGCCAGTTTCTTTGAAAGCTCGCTTATCTCGAAAAAATACGCCCTTAATTAAACACCGGTTGTAAAAAATCAGAAGCATTTATAATTTGTTCGCGGTTCATTTTGTCGTGTTTGCGATTGGTCTGACGTTCGTAAAATATGTAGCGATAACATTTTATCCGTGTTATAACTGAATATAATAATCGCATAAAAAATAATGTTTGTGTATTTTGTGCGTGATTTTGCATGTCTAGCGGTAAAAGGTTTTATTAAATATGCAACACTTGGACCTAAACGTGGGATTCAAGCTAATTCAATATTGATGCATTTGAAGCGACCTAACATGTACATGCATATTTCAGCACAATTTCTCGTAATGGACTTCACACTGAGTTATTTGTTTTTCAGTTTTATTCAGTCATCAATGTGGCGTTTAAAATTAAAGGGTTAACATGTTTCTCAATGTTCGTGTTTGCGCTCGTAGCTTGCACTTGTCCCGGATTACTGACTGTTTATAAAGCTCAGTTTATGAATAAAAAACCCTGTTTGCGCTGCTCTTCAGATTTTCGATCAGAGTTGAAAAAGTTTTATTTGCTCATAAGGGCGTTAGGGCCGCCATGCGACATTTAAACATTTTGCCGAGTGCGAACGATGTCAATCGATGTACGTGGAAAATTTATTCATCGTCGAAACGAAAATGTTAAATATTCCCAATGCTCTTGTAACCTTATAAAGACATAAATTCGATATATAGTCGAGTTTAAAATATGACATTTCCAAATGTCTGCGCAACAAAAACAAAAACGCCGTCTCTCTATATCGCTTATATTCGTATAAATTTTGATAAATTACCCCACTTTTATCCAAACAAATTTTTGCTTTAGAGATACAAGTTATAATGGATCGCAAAACAGTGTTCGCAGTTTTCACACAGTTCGTTCTTTATTTATAACGTTATTACGCTGGCCCACATAATATCTAACCTGTTTTTGAAATATTTAAGCAAAACAAGATTGTTTACTTATAAGCTTGTTGACTCGCATTATCTTACGTAACAGGTTGATACGTCTGCTGGAGATGTGCCCGATGAAAATGTTCACTTCTATGACTCCTACATTACATTCTGTCAATATTTATGTAAGGAATAAATACAAATAGAGATATACGGATGCGTTTTGGCATACGGAAATATTGGAAAAGTCCAAAGATAACACCGGAGCGATGTCACAGTAACAAGATTTATAACACGGGCGAAAATCGTAAAAATATTTAAATAATATTAAATAAATTGAACGCAACCTATTCAATAGAGCACCTGATTTCGTCTCCTCGAGAGCCCACAACAAGTACAAGACAAGTTCTCATATCATTTTCAGCACAATTCAAAACAATTCCTGGAAAGATGGAACAAATGTTTTTTTGTTTCTTTCAGGAAAATAACATACAAATAGACACACATTTTATTACATCGCAAATAATAGTAAACTATTCAGTTTATAAAATACAGTTTACAAAAATAAGCAAATATTTGTAATAATATGAGCCACATGCTTACATTTTGTTATTAATTTATTTTAATTTTTTCTATTTTTTTTTATTTAATTTATAATAACGCCAAGCAAAATTTAAAAAAGTGTGTTAATTTTGTTATTTGTATTTTATTTTTGTGCTCTATAAAGACTTGAAATGTATGGAAAACAAAATTTTATAATTTTACCCGGCGCATCCACCATTTTTGCAATAGTAGAATTTAAGAAAATTGATTTATTCACGACTGTTTAATAATTATTTACTGCACAATTTACTTAAAAAAATGCCGAAAATAATTCTTTTTAAATTATTTGAGAATTTATTTCTATTGATTACACCTGTAATGAATATTCTCTGAAGAATACCATTGCAACTTGTTAAATATTTCAAATAATTTTTAGCGTTTGAAACTGTCTGTTTTGAATTGTGTTTTAAAATTTTGTGATGGAGACTTTCTCCGTACAAAGCGTGTCACAGTAATTACAGCCGATCGTTTAGCGCGTTAAATGCCCCCATTTATAACCTGTCAAAAAGTGTGTACCTCCGAATACGTTATCGCTCCTTCGGCTCGTTTAACTCGCCATCACCGTCTCATTTCTAAAGAGCCATCAAGCAGCTTTCCTAAATGAAATCTCGAATACACAAGTGTGATGGCTTCCACGGCGAAAAACTCCACGTTTTATTCTGATTACTCCAATCTCAGGAGATCTGCTTTCCTTGGCGGCTGCACTTACATGTCAAGGTGAACATTAGTCCGATATTATGATGTAATGTGAAGCTCGCGATCAATCTATCTTGATTAGGCCCGTTGACAGGCCTCATTGCTGTGACTGCAGCTACTTTAAAGGCGAAATAGAAAGGAATCCATCATTCTTCATTACACAAGATAAAATCGGAGCTTTAATGTCCCAACCACCTCATACAAAGTGGTTCCGCTTGCACAGTTCAACGATTATATATTTACGCAATTTGTCCCCGAATCGGGCACAATTCGCCCGATATTATAATTACAAGAGAAGGCTCAGGTTATTAATTCTCATTTAAGCCCGGGAATGATTTCCAAAGTTCAATTAGCGGTTTTCGGGCTTTTTATGTTCGCGTATTTCCCGAGCGGGAAACTTTCTTTGTAGGTCACTTCCTTTCAAATGTTATATTTATCAAGCTTTCAGAATAGAATTTCAACCATACTAACAAGGTCTATCAAAATTTCATAATTTAGTTTCGGGTGGCAAAGCTCTCCTTGCTAAGCCCTGTATTAAATAACTTTCATTTCAGTTAATTAATACGCGGAAATTAAAGCGGATTGATCAATAATAAATGAGACGATTTTCCCACAGCCTTGGTCACAAAATGTGCATTTGACTTCGTTTTACTATTCGGCAAAACAAATAATTAAACAGCGCAGTTCGGGGAAGCCAATTCCACTTTGTAATCGATGTAATCACCCACTGTTTGCTAAGACAACAAAAGATAATTAGTAAAACAAACCGATTGATTAGATATTCTATTTGTGGAGTGGTGCACCCGCCAATGCACCCCATCTCCGACATCAAAGTGTTTCTTCGCATTATTGATTCTTGGCATTTTATTGAATTTTCTCGTTAATTTCACGCTGACAGGGCAGCATGCACATAAATTCCGCGTCTAATGACGCTTTTTCTCCCGCAATTCGCCACAACATTAATTCAAGACGACAAAACAAAACGAGGGAAAGCTTATTTCGCCGCAAAAAAGCTTTCGCATAATTGCATGATCGATTAATTAGCCTTTAACGGCATCTTTATTTGGCTTGTTTATACAATCACTTAAATGGCGGTCGGCTCCTCAATTAATTAAGATAATATTGATTAAGGGCGCGCGACGACTTGCTCCAATTAATAAAGTTAATTTTGTTTAAGTTTGCCAATTTTCAGTTAGATTTTTCCAAACGTGTTCAAATAGAAACATTTACTGCAAAATTATCAAACACTGCAATTTTCTTCGAGAAAATTGCCTTCGTTTAAAATTTTCTGGAAGGATTGGATTACGGGGTTCATTAGTATTTTTAATTAAATTTGTTAGACTATAAAAAATCGCCGAAACTTATGCAGAAAAAACAAATCATGGAGGTAATTCCCTAAGAGCTTTCTAAATCAAGACAGGAAATAAAGAAGGCGGAGCCGCGGCTATCTGAAAGAACAGCCTGCACCCCCAGTCGGCGGTAATAATTGATGATAAGGGTGATAAGAGGGGCTGTCATCTGTATTTGTGTTACATTTCTGCACTTGAGGGACGAGGCTTCATTACACAAGCCTACAGGAACAGGAGGGTCCAAGCCGCACGATAAAGTCGGTTTCAAATGGATATTTATGTATTTTTAATAAAACGTCAATATATTGAAAAGACGTGAGTTGCGTCAAGCACGACAAAATCCAAATAACTTTATTTTGATTACGGTTAAAGGCAATTAAGTTTAATTAATACCGTGGGCGAGGGGCTTTGAACAAATAATTTCGACACTGTGCTTTTGTAATTTGTATTAATGCATCTGAGCTGGAGGAGAGGGCCATTAAAGGGTATAGTACGGCCACTTTATTTTAAATTAAGATTAAATATTGCATTATTTTCCGCATCTACTTATATTAGCCAACACTAGAGATTTATACGGAAAATGTTTCTGAGTTTTGTGTTTTCCTAAACGATAGAGACGTTTCCCGACCCCAGTTTCCAATTGCTTGGCTCACAATCTTATAATTCCTAAATAATTGCAAACCATTTATCTTGCAGTCCCCAACAAACGGCTCCTATAATGTAAAGTGTTCTGATAAGTCTGATAATTGGCCGAGAGCACTTTTCAGCCCATGGTAATAAAACGGGTTTTTTCAACTTTAAACTAATTAATTTACAATATTTTTTCGAATCCAAACCAAATTGTGCTGCCGTCGTAAAATCTGCTTTTAATTGAAATTTTAACCTGCTTAAGCGCTCGGCGGTAAAAAATAATTTCTAAATTAGAAGCGTGGATTTCAGGTTTCTTCATCTGCAAATGCTGCCGTTTGTGGGAATTATGTAAAAATTAATTATCCCGGTGGATACTTCCCTCCCTCATTTAGATGCACTTAAAGATATTATTTCGCTTAAAGCGTGTAATTCTCGAATAATTTTAATTAAATTAAAAAGTTGCGTTTGTACACAAAATCCTGCAATTAATTTGGCTAATAAGATCGCGTCGCTCTCGCGGCCACCATAATCCATTCATCATCATAATCCGCCTTAATCCCATCCATCACTTAGTGAATAAAATAATTTCCTTGGGCCGATAAAAACCTCAGCGACAGCTCTCAAAGGTAGACAAATACGGCTAAAGTCGCCGTCAACAAGCCCAACTTGGAAGTTCCATCAAACACCTATGCGCTATCGATTTCCGGGCGGTTCGGGTTACGCGGTCAGCGAAATGTAAATGAAGATGTGATGTTAACATCTGCAGCGTGCACATGTGTAGTAGGTCAGTTTTCATAAATAACGCAGTTTTTAATTAAAATTTTATAGCCGCCTGCCGAGATAAAATACGGTGCATGATTTGTTAATGTACCGCCGCCGCAAATGGAGAACCGGGCGCTCGTCTATATGCGAAAAATTCATAAAATTGCTTAATGCACTTAATGGGGGATTATTCCGAAGTTATGCGGCTCAAAAAACCACAATGGCCATTTGAACAAATGCATTCGCCAAATGTTAATTGTAAATTTTGATGAAATATTTGTCACGGTATTTAAAAGCGCGCCCAGGACGTTTGTAACTTATAGAGTAATATCCTGCAAACTGGCGATGTGTCCACATAGAGCATATTCGCAGCGTCCCCGCGACCCATAAATAACCATCCAAGTGACATTCCGGGAAAACTCCCACAAGAAATGCGAAACTTTAATTTGTCTTTGTTTAGCGCCAATCAAATAAAATTCCGAAATTGCGTTTTCGTCCTTTTTAATGAGAAAACTTGAGCGCTTTGTCTCCAAAGGTCGAAAAAAGTCGAGAGGTTAATAAACGTCGATCCCGGGAAGAAAATGAATAATAAATTCGTTTATTGTATTAAAGAAATCGTTAAATCTTATATCTCGTTATTCTTTGTTCCGGAATTGTAATTGGGTTTCCACAAATAAATTGGACTTGATTATATCATGCGCTGCCGCATTATTGGAAGAGGTTATTAAAATTACGTTCAGGAGACATCCAGACCGAAGGCGAAATGCAAATCTTTTTATTATCATTTTGCGATGTTTCGACGGCTGAATTGAATCGTTAGACATTGTAACACAATTCCCAATGAATAAATTACGGGCGTAAAAACAGGAAAACATAAATCGCAACATTTCAGTCCAGACATAATTAATAAGTTAAATTTTTAACAGTTCTCGGCACGCAATGATAAAATAGGATTTATTCATTTTCGCGCTTTATGGCGTTTTTGGCCCGAATCCGTCAAATGGTGTCCGAATTTCCTTTTAAAATTTATGTAAATGCCCCGGTTTGTGTCGGGGAAAAATTAGCACAACAAGTGCTCATTTGTCCGATTATTTCCACAAAACCGTTCTAATGTCACGAAAGGGCGAAAAGATTAAAACTTTATAGTTAGCAAGTAAATGTGTGCACTGGAAATAAAAAAGTATTTCCGCAATCTGCCGTAAACTAAACACGTCATCGCGGTTATGCAAATGGCCGGTGTCCTGCATTTCACAGTTTAAAAAATAGCTTGCTATTTCCACTCCCAGTTCGAACAATAATTAAAATCTTAATTAATGGCAGCGAATAGGGGTAATTGTTTATTTTCGTGTCTCAAACAATTGTCAAACATTATTACGTCCATATCTGAGTGAAAAATCATCATAATTGATTTTTGCGCACGAACAGTCGTTAAGTCTAAAGTTTATTAAAAAGCCATTACCGAGGTGTTGGTAATTTGGGGTCAAGAATGTCAGTCGGGGTAATTGGAAAATGAGGGAGGACACATTAAAGTGAGTTACATGTCCATCCAATCATGTAGTAATCCCGGGGGATAAGAAGTTGCGAAACCCTTTGCGTGATATTCCTTAGCATCAAACCGAATTTATATTAAAGAAGTTTACTCAAATTATTCCGCTGATACTCTCCACTAAAGCAGTTGGGAAGAAATTAATTTCGTCGCTTTGAACTTTTATGGACGTTATAGTTGCGGAGATTCGGTTAACTCCAACCAGATTAGTTTTCCCATTTGAATGCGATCCACGTAACGTACGGGACGCTTACTTCCCGGTTAGTAACAAGAAACGGCTTTATTGACCAGTTGTAAAAAATAGTCGAGATATAATTAAAATTCGTGGCGTCCCGAATGCAGAGGGTTTTAACTCGCCATTATTTCCCGAAATATATATCTTTTACGAATGTAACTGAAACTCCGGTCTTTCCGGAAATTAAAGCAAATTTCAGTTACATAGCTTACGTCTCCTTAGGAGATACTTTTCGTTATTCGAGGAAAAATCCTCGGTCGTTATTTCCTCATAATTGTTCGTCGACCAAAATAAAACGTCAGTTTAAACATGGCCCATTTCTTTATAAATCAGCAATACTTAACGTAAACACAGGAGTAAAAAGGAAAATCTTGTATCGTATACTTTGCGAAATATTGTTTCCTTTAACAACGGATGTGGAAGTAATCTAGATGAAAAGAAAGTCGTGCCTCATTTTCATGGTAGGGCTTCATATCCTCGCCAAATGTCAAATCGGCCCGATATTACAATTAAGACGTTATGAATTTCTGAAGATACTGGCTTTTCCATAAAAATTACACGACAAATTTTCATTACTTTTGGCTGGGGCAGAATATAGAAATTAGCATTCCTAACAGAACGAAAACGAGAGCGGAGAGAGTAAAAACTTCAATAACATCCAATTCGAAGTATCAAGAGCTCCCCGGAGATCAAGGGAGACACTTAAGCTGGAGAATCAAGACGTTATAGTGGTACAACTAATTAAGTGTTCCTACAAAGGACAACGAAAATTGGTGTCAAGTGAGTGCGAATAGACTGCAGAATTCCGCTGCTTCTAAGTATGTGCACAATCGAAACACAAATACCAAACTTTACGGCTCGAATTTATGATTGACTTTCAGGAGCTTTTACTTTTTATTTGCGGTTTTATCGCAAATAATAAAATTGTATTGGCCATTTCTTTTGTCATTTTATTACGTACTTCTCTGAGCTTGTATCCGGATTCCATCAGACACTGGGATATTATTATTTTTACGACTCCTAGCTGCAATTAAAAATTACTCTTTCATCACGAACTAACGCAGATTGAATCGGCAAAAATGCAATTTTCGACGCAAATTCCGCTTTATTTATACATGATTTTTCCGATATAGCTGAGTATTGTCGAATAGTCGCCAAACAATTGGATTTTAATTTTGAAAAAGCGGCGTGACTGAAATTGTGTGCGCTTAATTAAGAAACGTTGATTCGCGCTTGATCGTGAATAAATAAAATTTAATGCAGAAATAGTCAATCATTTTCTTCCTTTCCCAACTAAACCGACTGGAGGCTCGAACAGAGGGATCACTCACGGTTTAATTGCACATCACAAAGTCAAGTCGGAAGCTTTGGCTTTGAGAGCAATTTGTGTTTTACACGACAACTGCGGTTTTTGAAGCATTTGCCTCGGAATTCGGACTGATTATTTTTTACAAAAATATTTCTCTGTTTACTTTAAACCGTACCGGACTGCATAAGTTTGCAAACTCGGAAGTAATCATTCAAAGGTGAATTCTCTTGTTCTAATAAAAAACCAAGAGACCAACCTCACATAAACATAAAAAACGAACAAATGTTTCTTCCCTAGTAGACGCATTAGGTTTAGGTAAGAAAGGAACATAAATCTCCTACCGCTGTCCCGAAATGTTTATGTTTAGTGTTTTAGTCACAATGTTTATTAACCAACTTTTTTATTGTAATTATTGAGATCATTACGGTAACAATAAATACTTCTCCAAATTTAGTTTGTACGTCTTCCTCAGAGCACATAGCTAAGTTAAATTACTGAAACCTCATGCAATTCAATTCAATTCAAAAGTTTGATTAATTCAGCCAATGCAACACTAAATAACCGGCAACCTGGATTTTGAATTTAGTTACTTAACGAGCTGAGTTAAGAGCTTGATTGATATGTTTAGAGGTGTTTTTTTATTTTGTGATGAATGAACCGAAATGAAATTAGGTTTAATTTGTATGTAACAAAAGAATTGTTACATTGCGTAAAAATTGACCCGTTTCTGGCCATACAACAGCATATGACCCTATCTAACAAACGTCATGTGATAAAGCCCAAACAATTTGTCACCCTTATCAAAGGTGTCACAAAACAAAAAGCGAAAGGGTGTTTTTGTTGGAATAAAATAATGTTGCAACCACCACACAGGGCTGCATAATATAAGTGGAATGAACGAATTCCGACTCAAGTGAAAATTGTCAATCAATTTATATTATTTATACTTGTTCATGTTTCATGTTCTATGATGCAGGATTTATCATCATTATTTGATGATTATGCCAAGCTCATATTAGTAAATTACTACTACTAAATAACAGATACAAGCCTGGTTGCACCTAATACAATTTGAAAATACCAACGCTAATAGAAACTAATAATGGCAGTGGCAATCAATATTTATTTATGTGCTATAATGTGAAAAATATCTGTTTATTTCAAACTATGCGCCGTAAAGGTGCCAACATCGCCCACGTGAAGTAACTGCCGACGTCAGAAACGTCAAAATGTTGATAATTTCGTAAAGTTAAATAACGTTATTTACTAATAATTAACATCGTTGCATCAATGTCATGCATTTGTTGATATAGCAGACATAAAAAATGGTTAGTATGTGGAAGATTGCGGCGGTTTTGAAGCGACTTGTCCAAGTTAGACTTACATAACCTCACTTGGGGAAAAACGATTTTTTTGAATAATTTCCTTATAAAATAACGTTTTTGCCTGTTTTTGAAGGAACGTAACGAGAATGAATCCTTGGTTGCGTTGGAGTACCTACTGGATGAATTTTTTAACCCGGTCACAAGCAATTCACGAAAACATGAAATTGAACAGCAGCTCAGTTCATTTAAATACCTACCCCAATCACGGAAACTGTGTTTGTACTTTCTTACAAATACCTCTAGTCAATATGTGACTATGTTTGCCTTATCGACATTAGAGGTATGTCTTTTTTGTACAAATTGTGGTTTTACATAAGTTGGTATTTTAGTCTGTGATTAATCAACAGTGGGCAAATACTGATTGGCCTTTTCGAGAAGAGTTAAAAAACACACTGTACAATTATTTAATAGAGAAAGGAAACAGCGCACCCCATTTTATAAGGAGCAAATATGCCAAATTGCTCGTAATTATAGCAAAACAAGACTGGCCATCGCAGTACCCGAATTTTTTTATTAACATTATTGAGGTAAAAAACCCAGTTTAAGACACCCAACTGATACAAATTTTCAGTTGTTGAAATCCGAACCAAATCAACTGATTGGTTTAATTTTACTGAAAACGACAAGCGAGGAGTTGATGGGGCTCCAAGCCTCGTTTGAGAATGGTAGAAAAGACGAAATTACAAGACTGCTTCATCAGTACATTCCTGTGGTTTTCGATTCACTAAACACGATTCTCGAAAATTTAGGTACGTGTCCTCGAACCGAAAATTAAGTTGGCAGCATTTCAGTCGCCCACTTTGACCAAATTTTTTTTTAATTACGTAGGCACTAAACCTAGACACACCGCTACAGCGACCCCGCCCCCGTCCCCAACCCACCCCACGTCCGCTCCCAGCCTCCCCCAGCAACTGGCCACTGCGACCTTCAAGCCCGACAGCAAAGCCCTGAATAAGGAAGCCCTGGAGACAGTGCAACACCTCTTTACTTGGGTGCAAATCAACCAAATTCCCCCGTCGATCATTAAAGCCATTTTTCACTTCACCAACATATCCAGCTATGCTCAAGTGAGTATAAAAACGCGATACGGATCAACTGGTTTTTATTTGTTTTGATTGAGTCGTTCCGGGTTTACTAAAACAAGCTCGAAAGATTCAAACGTTTGGAACCTCCGTATGTCCGCGTCATTTCGGACTCGGGTCGAGGGCAGTTTGCGAATTTTTTCCACGTAGTTTGTGGACGGAATGTGAAATTCGTAACAACAAAATTTGAGAAAATCATCATAGGTTGATATTTGGTCGGATGAAACTTCGACTTCGATGAAGTCTTTGTCAGGGAGGTCGGCAACTCGTAATTTGAAAATGTGGTATCCTAAAAAATACTTTGCTTAATTGTTTTATTAAAATAAATGTTAGTAAATAAGTCAGTCAACAAAAAATTATCACCTCTACCTGGCGGGGGTTGATATCTGTCGTTACCTTGATCCATCTTTCAATTTTTTTCCGCAGAAACACAGAAAATTACAATTTGTCAGGCTGTAAGAAAATGGTCGGGAACCGATAACTTTATCGCTTGTTTTTGTTCAAACAAAGATATATCTTCTAAATACGTTGTTAAATATTTTCTTTTGAAAATTAATCGAAATAATAATGTTGGAAAAATTTGTTCGTTAATCGACTCGTCCGAAATAAGATTGAGATATCGTTTTGTATAAAAAAACAATAACTAATTTTGTTTTTTTTACCTAATTTTTATTTTATATGGGAGGGATTCTGAGAGAATTCAAATTTTTTTTCTTACCATTTTATACTTTCTTGTTCAAAAAAAAGGTCAAAAATTTCAAAGGCGTTTGTTACTGTTGGTCTTCTTTCTTTTTTTCCTAGTATATGTATTTATTTTCATTATAAGGTAAGTAAATAAGTAGAAAAAAATAATTAATACACAAACACAGTAGAAAAAAACAAAGCTTTTAACACTGATTTCTGTGTGATTTCTATGTTACTAAAATTATTTAAATGTTTATTAATTAAAATTTATTTTTTGTTTAAAGTCTTCACATTTCAGTATGAATTTGGTATGGTAATGAATTTTTTTTAATAAGGTAGGTACTTAAAAAAGTCTTTAAATAAGGAGATTAAACTGATGAAGTGATGAGTTTCAAATTTGTTTTTCCATTTATAACCATTACATAAAGGTTTAACTACTGGGAAAGGTTAAATGAATGAAGACAATACAGTAGTTGACATAAGTAGATCATCTACATTGTGACAAAAATAAAAAAAATAGTTAAAATACATTCGAAAGCTTAAAAAACAGCTTTGGGAACGTAATATATACAACATTTTTACTGCAAATTAATTATTAATACTCATTCTAACGTTTAGAAATTTTGACATTAAAGAGCGTAAAACGCAATCATTTTTACATTACAGTACGCAAAGTAATGCAGTGAAAAAAAACGAATGCTTTGTGCACTAAGATTAGTGAGTAAACACATGTTTTTTTGGTCAATTATAGATAGATATATAATACTAGTGCGAAAACACAAGCTTAAAGTTCGAGGGTTGTTGTACGAGCGTATGCGAGTTACATATCTAGACACCCGAGAATTTTAAGCGTTTTCGTATGAGTGTTGTTAAATTTTTTTTACTGGAACATTTAAAACACGATACTATGGGAAACGTGTTTTAAAATAGTATTTATAATTATATATTAATATATTATAGAATTATATATTATAGAATTATATATTAAAAAGAAGGCTTAAAATATTATTAACAAAAAATGTTTTTAAAGAAAAATAAAGTAACCAAAAATAAAGTTTTTTATTCAATTTTGTTGAAAAGATCACAAAGTTACAATGTTTTTTATGCCATATTTAATAAAAAAAATATTTCTAGAGGTAATATGAGGTAATGGTTTAATATTGTCCAATCTTTTTTATCTGGAAAGTTAAAAAAATACGATTTTCTTAGCAATTTTCCAATAAAACTGTGTTTTTTTTCATCTAATAATGCGGCCGTTTGCAGGCTAGTATTGCAATTTATTGGAAAACTTGCATTTTAGGACGACCACGACATGTGCGTGTTGGCAATGTCGACAATCAACGAACTCCTCTACCGAAAATGCACTCCTCCGGGCAGCCAGGAATTTTTTACCCAGCTTTATTACTACACAATTGAATTATTACGCGATATAACGAACAGTCGACTCGACACTTTGGACCCGATGTACTTATTCCCCCAGTCTAGCAAATTTGCAGTTATGATGTTTTAGTTTCGTCGAAAAAATGTCCGAATTATTAACCCTACTAGTCGAACAGCACTTGTGGCGGCTTGAGGCCGAACCTCGTTTCTCAGCTTTGGATTTTTTATCACTGCTTTACCAACTAACTGTCCAACTGCCATCAATGCAATGCTATCTCAGATGTCTCAATGTGTGGGCGGCTTTTTTCAAACAAACCAAATCGCAGAAAAACCACAAGTACTTGGAGGCTTTTCTCGCCTTGCTTACGGCACTTTTGCAAAAAATACAGTTCTCGACGAACGCTAGTCAGCTTAAAGAAATTGATAATGTGGACACGAACGATGATGTAAATAGGTGGGATTATCGGCCGGTTTGTAACTGTTTGTTTTAGAACGAAACGGATTGGCAGATTTTTTTGAAAACTTCGATTGAAATCGTGTCAATGGTTGCGGAGTATGCGCCTCTTGAAACCCTCAATCTTATTGTAAGTTGGTTTTTAGCGTAAATGTGTTTAATTGCGATTTTAAGCTAATGCCGTGGAAAACATGCTATGATATTTACCGGCGGATTGAGACAATTGTCGACCACCAAAACTGTTCCTTAAATTGTGAATTATCAGAGAGCGAAAGACTGTCTTACATCATCACCGATTTTTCATCCCTAACTCAGACTCTAGCTAGGTTATCTCCTCTATTCTTCGATCAAGGTTTGAGTCACGTTTCACGAAATTTGAGAGTGATAATTGATTGTAGAAAATGAGGAAATCACCAACGTCTCATCACCCATGATTAATAATTTAATCGAGAAACTCCTGGAAAGTGCCTCACTTGCAACTTCCGTCAGACTTTATAATCTTAAAACGAACAACTCGCATCTGACTGATTGTTTCATTGATAAGTAAGTCAAGTCAAGCAAATGTGCGTCAAGTTGGCCCAATTTAACAAACAATACACTTAAAAAAAAAGATTGTAACTATATAGTATTGCATTATCACGCAGATTACGTAAGTATGTAAAATTTCAATTCATTCCGACAACAGGCTCGGAAAATATGAAACAGACAGACAACAAGGCAAGTTAAATAAAAGCTTTTAATAATAAACATTAAAAAATGCTGCAATATAAAAAAAACAAAAAGAAAAAGGAAAATTTTAATCGATACCTCGCTTTAGAAATTGATTCGTAATTTTTCCTTATTTTGAAAATTTTTACACCTTTATAAAATGAGCCCTCTGTTGTTTTTGAAATTTTGCTAAATCTAGCCCAAAAATCACTGAATTATTTGGGAAAATTATATAATTTCTTATATTTCCCAGCCTTCTAGAACATTTCTCTCTCTAAATGAGCCAAAAGGTCAAGAGCTTACGTAAGTTTTTAAGTTAAAAACGTGAGAGATTTTGTTAAACCGGGCTGAAAAATTATTAAAATGACTTGATTTTTCGCTAACTTTCGTTAAACATTATCCAAGAAATTTTCGACAATGATGTTAAAAACTGATGTTTTCGCGGGATGTTCTTAAACCGGAACAAATCACCATTTATCAGACCAAAAATGTCATTTTTCTATAGCCTTGTAGCGCCTTTTTAGACAAAAATGAATTTATTTTGCGAATATTCTTAAAAACATACTGAAAAATCAATAAATTTTAAGGAAAATGTTAATAATAATTTTGCTTTTTTCGAGTGTTTATTTAGGTAGATTATCGAAACTATTTTATTCGCTAAACTTTTTTAATCTTCTTACGTTCAGTACATAGCAGCAGTTTAGAATTACGTATGTGCATTATGCAAGTATCAGAGTTTGTGGGTCAACTTAACGCAATGTTAAGTAACGTGTCGTCTCCTGATTGGCGTTCTTCCAGCCACAGCCAACTGCTCGCCGCGCTGAAAACCTACCTAATTTGGATAACCCGCAACGACAAGGTGGCAATCGAAAACCTCAAACTAATAGTCGACATCACCCTCCCAGTCATCCACACTTCCGTTCCGCTAAAAATCAGCAATTCATCGGCACACCTTTTCCTCGCCCTCTCGAATCTCCCGTGCTCTCCTAATTTAATCCTCTTGCCCGACGTGTCTCACTTCATAAATGCGGCTCCTAATTTCAAATTCAGAGACATCGAAACGAATTTTGTCACCTGCAGTGCCATTACGAACTTATTGTTGAAACCGTGGCCTGATTGTTCGCAAGAGAACGCCAACCATCGGAGCGCCCTCACGGGGGTTTTCTTCGACGGCTTGACCTGGCCTTTCCGAGACTTGACGCTGTCAAACGACGAACAACGAGTGCGGCAAGTGACGGAGGACGTCCTCCCGATCGTCTCTCACATCGTTGATTTCTGCAAAGACTTTCCAATCGCCTCAAAACGGCGACTTTTCCTAGCGATTAAAACCACAATCGAGCAATCGATCGTTCTATTCCCAGCGTTTGCGAAAAACTCCGAGATTAGTAACTGTATTTTAGTTGTTTTTCTGAACGTTCTGAGGGTTTTGCAACAACAGTTGGGCGTGGAAGGGACGAAAAATGCCGTTCAGGTGTTCCTAGAAGTTGCGGTTAAGTGAGTTTTTCCGACTCATTTTACATGGGCTTGATTTGGGGTTTTAGGGAGCAAGGAGCAGGGAATTTTCTTGATAAGTTGCTACAAATTTTCCAGCTAGTAGTGGAAGCCCCCGGTTCAGGGTACAAAAATTTTTTGCCGGGGATTCTCCAACTGTGTATGGACAACGTCTATCCTTTTATTTTGTCGCACGGGGCGGAAAAAACCGACGCTTTCATGTCCCTTTTGACTCTTCTGCACAGGTAGTTAGGAGACTAACGAAACATTTTGTCAGTAGTTAGTGAATTAGCAAGTCACGAAATTTGTTCTAAAATTTCTCTAAACCACACCGAAAAATTCAATTAAACGCAGTTTTTTCCGTTTTATTACATTATTCTAGAAATGAAGCGTAATTATTTTACAAAATTTCGTCAAAGGTAAGTTAAAATAGAGGAAATCAGCAAATTACACAAAATTAGAAATAATTATTTGGAACAATTTCGTCAAAAGTGAGCCGAAAAGTAAAAATATACTTCAAAAATGGGGTAATTTCTGCATGTTTATTCTGTTGCTTGACTCATTGAACGTTTTTTTTAATGAACTTCACATTTTAATAACTGCTGACAAAAACTTATCGCTAGCAGCGCTTTAGTTCAAATTGCGACTTTGAAGCTTTTGTTCCAGCATCTTGCTCCACAGATGGCAGTACTTCTACAGTTCGCAGGTTAGGTTGGGTTACTCGCCGGTTTACACCGAAACCGAGAACGACGCCCCCGAGCCTGTGCAACTAATGGCTGTGCTGCAAGTATTCGGCCAAGCGCTGCTTCAGCAAGATATAAATATTTTTAAGCTGAGTTTAGCCTCTTTGGAAGATCTCAATGCCAAATGGAAATTGTATTTGAATGTTTTGTTTCGGTACAACGGCCTGTCGAAGTACTTGTCGGTGTTGCTGCAAACTTTAATCGATAAGTCTCAGAGTTTGTTATCTGAGGACATACAAGTCGCCATTTATAACATGGCCGCTGTTAATTTCGACCACTTTTTTTCGACATTCCTTCCGGATTTTATCAGAAATATTGACGCTATTACGGATCAACAGAGGGAGATTTTATTGACAAATTTTATGCAAAACCATGATAAGGTCAGTCCGGTTTTATCTCTGATATGTTGAAATCATCCCGTTTTTGCAGGACATGCCCACGTTTGTGCAGCATTTGCGGATTTTCGTGAACGACGCCCAACATTTCAAATTGTGCAGTTTGTCCTAAACTGTGAATTTTATTGTAAATGCTCAAACTGTATTAAATTAAGGAATAAATAGATTTGTTAAATTTGTAATAAATTATTATAACTTGGACTGTGTTTAATTGCACCCGACTTATCCTTGAACCCTTCTAGTTAGTGCTTCCGCACTTTAATTTTTTAATTTGTTACAAACAGACAACTTGAGAGTCTTATCGTATGCGTATCGAAGAGGAAAAATACAAGATCAAGGACTCAAAAAACGATTCTTATCATCAGATACAAGCAAAATTATATAAACGTGGATTACAGAACGAATTAATCACAATAACCGTCGCGTTTATAATTAAAATGGCCAACTTTTTGCTTACCATAGTTTTGCCAGTGTTTGTTATCAGTGTTCTCGTAAAAATTTACTTAAAGTTGATTGCCGGTTGGTGCAAATGTAAAACTTGCCTGGTCGGAAAGACAGTAATCGTGACAGGACCCACGTCAGGTTATCTCATTACCAATTAAAAAGATTAATCGCATAATTATTGCAACTAGGAATGGGTTACGAGACCGCTTTAGATTTTGCACAAAGAGGCGCCCGAGTTATCTTAGGCTGTTTAGATAAAAGAGAGGGCGAAGAAACAAAGTTAAAAATAATTAATGAGACCGGGAATGCGAATATTATAGTGAAGCCCCTTGATATGGCTTCGTTTGATTCGGTTCGAGCCTTTGCCAGAGATGTAAACGCCTCTGAGGACCACTTAGACATTTTAGTAAATAATGCAGGAGTGGCAGGAATCGGTGATAGACTAACACAGGACGGTCATTTATACACGATGCAAGTCAATTATTTCTCGGCCTTCCTCCTAACGAATTTATTACTGGGTTGGTACGTTTTATAACACAGAGCAATTTTTCAATTTCGCGTTAGGGTTGTTAAAAAAGACCAAAAACAGTCGCATCGTCAACGTCGCATCTGTGGTGGCAAAATACGAGTATCATTTAGACTGTACAAGACTGGACCACTATCCGGGGAACTACCAGAAAGTTTACAGCCGATCTAAACTGTGTCTTCTGTTATTCACAATCGAACTGGCGAAAAGATTGCAAAGTACCACCGTCACCATTTATTCGGTTCATCCAGGCGTTGTGAGCACCCATCTCTTTGAAAATGTGCACGGTTTCGGTAAATACCTCGTTGCTTTGGGCCGAGTTTTCTTCAAGGTTGGTGCAGTTGTGTGAAATTTTAACCGAAACTGTGCTTTTAAGACGAGTGAAGAGGGGGCTCAAACTATTATTCATTGTGCTGTTAGTAAGGGGATTGAGGGCGACAGTGGGGGGCATTTTGTGGACTGCAGAAAAGTGCCACGGTATGAGACAGCCAAGGACGGTGCTCTGATGGAGAAATTGTGGGTTGTTTCAGAGGAGATTGTTCACTTAAGACCCGAGGAGGTTGTAATTTAAAAATAAAATTTTTTGATCATAAATTGTTTTTTATTTGCGAAAGTGCGTCTTCTAGTGTAACTTTTTAAGGACATTCAATATCCTTTATGAAGCGCGTTGTTTATTTAAATCTCCAACGTTTATTAGCTATATGTTTATAAAAAGGAAATGGAATAGAGGAATAATAGGGAGTTTTAAAAGCTTTTCATAAAGTGCGCGTTACGTAATATGCAGATAACATGTTTGTAAACGAACGAAAATAAACTTCAGTCGGGTAGGAAGGCTCTAAGAGAAACATAGTTGCTTCTCAAACTCTAATAATTTTATTAAGTCACAGTAAATATACATAACAGAATATACTCTATTATATTAGTACTTAATAAATATAATTTCCTCCTATCTACAATAAAATAGAATAGAATCAATACAGAAGTCTGAATATACACCGAATTAGTCCATCTTGATTTCTCGAAAGAACTCGTGACACAGAACAAAAATTTTGGTAAACCGAAACGTCTTCGATTGATATGTGTCTTTACTTATTTTTACAGGTTGGTTCATCGAAAGGAGTGTTTATTGCAAGTTAATCGAAACACAATTTACTGATTTTTCCAAATCCAGCCTCTAAGGAAAAACCATAGCGCCGTATCAATTGGAAGAAGCCAAAAATATTCAAAAATAAAGCATCCTGTGGTTCGGCTTCGTCCAATTGACAGCGTTGAACTCACCCCCACTTTATACAACAATTTACTCAAAACGAAATAAAATCCTGCAACAATATTGACAAATATTTCTATTTTATGCTAGGTTTGCTGACTAGAATCTGACGACTAGAAGTTGGTTTGAACCTGCAATAACCGTCTCAAACTCAATCAAACTGTGCCATAACTTACTTAAAAATTATTCACTTTTGGCTGTACTGGCCCACTTCATTGTTGCCGTTCCAAATATCACTCTCCCCCTCGTTCTCAGTCAGAAGCAGCATCAGCTGGTTCAAGTCCAGCTCCTGCCCTACGGTGTCTAAATCCACGTTGTAGTAATCGTCCGGACTCGCCTTCTTCCCCCTAACCCCCACAAACTTCCCCCGGAACTGGTACGGGTATTTCTTCCCCCGCATCCCGAAAAATCCCGCCTGGCGCGGCATTTTCTTCCCCCGCATCCCGAAAAACCCAGAGGGGGCTCTCTTCTCGTCGGCGATCTCGTCGTAGTCTTTCTTGCCCCGCATGCCCATGAAGCCCATGGGCGCCCTCTTGTCGAGCTGGCTGGATGAGCTGTCGTAGTCTTTCTTGCCCCTCATCCCCATGAAGCCCGACGGGGCCCGCTTGATGTATTCATCTGCTGGTAAAACAACAGAGTTGCGAAAAGGTCAATATTTGACTTGATTTGATTTGCGAACGCTTAAAGAAATGTGAGCGAGGGAAGGGCGCTGTTTGAATTTTTGTTAATTTAATTTATGTAGTGATAATAAGTTGTTACTGCACACGGTCTGCGTCGGAGTTTGGTTTTATTCTTACCGTAGTTGGCGAACTCCATGTCCTTCTTGCCTCTCATGCCCATAAATCCTGAGGGCGCTCTCTTGAACACCCCATCCGGGTAAGTTCCTTCCCAGAGCGAGAACGGCTTTTTGCCCCTCATCCCCATAAAGCCCGAAGGCGCTCTCTTGTCGACTGCTCCTAAATCGGAAACGATGTCGACAGCCTTAAGTTCTGGTATAGAGTCGCTGTCGGAATTACCGGTCGAGTACGCTGAATCCGGTATGGACTTCTTCCCTCGGACTCCGGTGAAACCCGAAGGAGCTCTTTTGTGGTGGTCTTCCGCCGCACAAACTACATATATTGTTGCTAAAACCACAGCAGTGGTTATCGTCGTTGAATGCATCGTTAATCTGTAATCAAAGGGCGAGTTTTACGTTCCATCGGATCCACAATGTTTGATTAATTGGCTAACGACTGCAATAATTAGGGTGAAGAGACCAGGAAGAGTAAATATTTGAGTAAATCCCCCAAAAAGTGTGGGATTTTTCACGCTATTAATAGATAAGCTCTAAATGTCACAGTTAATTGGACGCCTCTAATTATGTACCAGAGGGTGCTCGGTTTAATAATAATCATGGTCTATAATACGTTTGGATTATTGAAGAATTGGTTACATTTATATCGGAGATTTGAGGCTTTAATGACTTCAAAAATTCTTTGAACTGTGTGGTCATTACTGGAATTGCAAAACCCATCATTGTGCGATTTATCAGTATTAATTAACAGAAATTTATTACAGTTAGAGGATTTTCAGCCGTTCCAGGAAAAACGCAACCTGATCCCGAAATTTCAAAATGATTTTAGTAACGTTAAGTCTCTTGTAAAATACACGATTCGGTTTAAATTTAATATATTTTGCGAGAAAAGAGTTGTAGAGAGAGGATAATCACTTAAATTGAAGTAATTTATTGAATTCTAAAATTTACATTGTATGCCTTTTAGGCGATAACATAAAATACTGACGTTATACAACTGTTGAATATTTTTTAAAGAGTATTTTTCTAGTTTCTGGTAGTTTAGAAAGTAAATAGAAAATAGTAGTATTATTTTTTTATCTTTATAACTTTTAATGTCCCGTCCGGTATTGCAAACATAAAAGTTCTCATTTCTTACGTTGTTAAACAAAAACAAGAATTTTTAATTTCCACTGTCTAATTTTAATACTGTTAAAGCCTTTAATAATTAAAACTTGTCTCAATAAATACAAGCTATTTTCACACACCAGATTTTTTTTGTCCCGTCCGTCATATGTAAATTAATCTGAAGTCGTAGCACATTGCCTTATTCTTCGGTTTTGTAATTTCAAAAGTTTCAAGAGGTTCCACCGTTTACTTCAAAAATATTTGTTGGAATTTGTATCTTTTAAATTGACATAATTTTATAACAATTGTTCAACGTTAAAAATGTTTTTTTTGTGTCCCGTCCGTCATCAATTTGTATTTCTTTCTTCTGCTCATAGTTTAAATTTAAAAAATGCTATAGTTGTTAGTTGGAATTAATTTGACTGGTACTAAATTCCTATAAAGAAAAATTTACTTCTCGTAAAAACTCTTATGTATTGTCTGAACGAGTATTACGTTTACTTAGGTAAAAAATTTTTTTGGATCAGCTCTCTGATTCTATGAAAAATAATATTAATCAGCGAATAACCCGAGGATAAAACGTTTGGTTTACGAAATAGAATTGTTGAAAGAGAAGTATTGCTTTAGTTTGATTTTTTTACATTATCTGGATCTCTATAATCAGAAAAAATCAATTGAACAATAATAAATTTATTATTTATGCGACGAGTTTTCATTATTGTAATAAACTCATCACGAACATTTCCATTATTGTAAAATAACCAAGATATCATAAAGCTTAATATGTTTTCAAGCGACTGATACGAGCTTATGGGCTATTTTTACCAACAAATTACAATAACTGCAAGCATTAAACGGTTTAATTTCAAGGGACATTTGCCGCGACTTCTTCCTATTAAAACTGAGCGCGTTTTTGCTTCTAATGACTTAACTCCTTACTTGTGATTCTGCATCGAACAAAATGCGTTACGAAATTTGTAGCCATCAAAGATGCATTTCGCGACTCGTTTTGACATAATCGAGTTTAGCAGCGAGCAGATCAAACGCGTTGTTCCCGCGTTAACTCGCGAATCGATCAAAGCAAATGGCTAATCAAATATTTAAATCTTGAGAGTCGAATTTGCATAATAGTTTCACATGCACTTGTAATACGCAAGCTTGCGTTTTGAAATTATTTCCGAGAAGCTCTACTCCTACAAAAGTAAAATCAAGTTACTCCACCATTCCGTCTGAAATTGACCATAAATGCATAATCCTTGAAACGTAATCTGGCGACAATATTGAATTGCACGGTGGAGTTTTCAGGAATCGAATAAACCGGAGACGTGATCCCACCTGCATAATACGGAAAATAGAGCCCGAAAGGGCCCTCCGGCCTCGATTAATTGTTAACAGCTCGGGCCGATCCTCGCAAACAAGCGATAAAAAATGCGCATGGAGATAGCGTGACTAATTTATGGTAAACGGTGGAAAAAATAAATTTCCGGAATTGTGTCACCTTGTTGTCGCTTTTGGAGCTAAAGAGACTTGAAAGTAATGTAGGCAAGGAGGTAATTAACCACTTGGGGTTACTTCACTGTCGTAAAACGGCTAAAAGCTAAGTGAGCAAAAATTGCAATGGGGGGACCATTACTGCAGGTTGGAACATTCCCATTATTGCAGTGTTGCGTTTTAGGAAAAGAGTAAAACTGAAATAGTCACAAACACAGGCGTTTGCTTCAGATGCGTTGCGGGCGAATTTATGCTTTTCATTTATAGTAATTTTGAGTAAGTAGGTGGAAATGTGGAGCTCTAGGTTACTAATGGAATTTTTTTGTGCTTTTAGTCTGAAACTAACTTTATTTATTTAAAATATGTTGTCTGTTCTTTACTTTCATAACAATTAGCCTTGAGTCATTCTGGGCAAAAGTTTTGACGCAGTGTTGAAGTTTCGGGTCTGCGTAATCTCGCACTTAAAGGGAGCTTAAAAATTTGAAACTATTTTTGTGTTTTGCGCGACAAAACAGTCATCGTCGATTACAGCAGACAAAGAATTCAAAGTCATTATATGCTCAACCGACCAAAGTTCAAGCGTAATTATATGACTCTTTTGTGTTTCCACCCACCGTAGTAAAATTTAAGATGCGAAGGTAAAAACGGCGAAAATATTCAAATGCTTATAAATCCTGACAGAGGTGGAATAGATGGCGGCGCGACTAGTTTTTACGTTTATTATCTCATAAAATTCGTAATCCCGGCTTGTATTTATTTGGCACATTTATGAATGTAGTTTCCTGACCTTATTTCATTAACGGAAGGCCTGAATAACTCACTACAACCGCAAAACGGAAAGTTATTCTTTCAGCAGAGGTGTATTGTGGAAGCTTTTAACAACAAGCGAAGTTTGGGCAAGTAGTAGTCAGGTGGCCCTTAACTAAGTTATAGTTAGTAGTTAGAGGGGTGGGAGCAGCATGAAGAAAAAACTATTTTGCATTAACTTCTTTCTGAAGAGCGATTAGAAATTTTGATCAAGTTTTATCTCACAGGATGAGCTACAATGTCGTGCTTTATAAAAATGAGACCAAGGTAATTGAAAAGTTGATGGCCACTGTTTGGCCACAGATTAGCGCAGATGGAGCTATTAACTTTTGATCTGAGGAGTAAACGCCCATTTAAGTTATGTGATCGTCGGTGATAATCCCGCCATCTGGAGCGTTCAACTCTTCCATAAATAATCAACAGGGACTGTTTATGAAAAGTTTGACAGCGACATAAAACTCGACTCAGCTGTCTATTCATTTGAAAACACCCTTAACTTTTGCGTGTCTCTAAATAAAACCTCTAGCGTGCGTTTGAAAAATATTTTTTTAATTCCAAAGATTTAGATCGGGCAAAGTAACCGCCGGTGACGTAGCCGGCAAAAATCGAGCTTTTCTTTTTATCGGCGCTTTATTTAAATTTCGCTTTATAAGGCAGCACGTGCACTAGTGAAACTGCGGTTTGTTTGACTTTATGAATCACAAGCACACATCTAAAAACATAATAAAGGGGTTTACTCGACTCGTTAAGCGTTAAAAGCTTCATTAAATAGCCCGGAATGAGAGGTTATTTTTCGCCAGAGGTTCGCACTTTCTCATGAAATATGCACGATAGTTTTTGCCATGCAGATGCCGTTTACGCGATTTTTATGCCATGTTTAAGCCCAAAAAGAGCAATTTTGCCGCTTATGTTTATTTAATAAGTCTCTCTTCGTTAAAAAATCGGTTCAGCACTTGAAGTACGTACGCTCTTGCGTGCCTGAAGTGTCGGAACAGTCACGGCATCATGTGAAAACCGAGATGGGTTTCTTTTGTTTGAAATGCGCGTTTTTCTTATTGCTGAATGTTATTACAACTGGAATTGTCGACTGAAACAGGAGCAACAACCCTTTGTTTGTTTCTTCATTGCAAAAACATTTTAATATTTTATGGCTATAAAGCGGTATTTATTTAATGTTACATCACACACGAAATTAAATATAAATTGTTGACCTTTTTTAACTGACTCGTTTGTTTAAAACTGATTATTTCCACTGATTCTGTTAAAATTAATGTAATTATTAATTACTGACAATCAATAAATAAGCGAGCAAAATCGCTAACCGTTAATGTTTAATGTGAATAAATACATTTTCTAAAGGAAATTTTAAATGCGTGGGCAATTAGGTGTATTTAAAACATAATTATATTCTAATTATATAAATTATTACTAGAAACGTTAAAAATCGTAATGTTTCGTTTGTTCAAGGCATCGCCTCTCACTTAATATTTTACCCAATTATATTTTTTTGCTCCACTGCTCTAAACATTAATTTCAGCCTTAATGTAAATATTTACTTTAAATGCTTTAATTTTAATAAGACAGGGGTATTTTATTGATTTCATTTATCCGTCAAATACAAGCACAAATACTCGTAAATATAAAATGCATTAATAGAAGAAAAAAACAAGTGCATAAATTTTGTAAGAACGAATTTTGCGAAAACTGACACTAGAGCTAGAGCATTTTTATGTGTTTGTGCTATTTATTGTAACTTTTCCAAACGCAAAGTTTTAATTACTTTGTGGGAACACAGAATTGGATAAAAATTAATTAAAATTTGAACCATTATAAAAGTACAAAAATAAACCATTTTGACTTGTTTTCTCTATGGTTTTTTCATGCTAAGGTGTTATTTTGGGCGTTATATAAGCGTCTGAAATTCTCAAAAGATTAACCTAATACTTTAGGAATTTTCCGCAAAAGCCGGCAAACTTGCCAACAATAACGCAAACTCGAGATTGTTATGAATATCACCCTTGTGCTTTCATCAGGCTGTCACTTTCCCGTCTTAAAAAGTATGGTGAAAAGTGAGGCGGTGTCGAAGTTCGCTTTAATTACGAACTCATAACTCAATTTGGTATGAAAATTGGTGGATGCGCCGGGGGAAATTATGTTTATTTTTATTAAACATTTATCTCCGAGCCATTATGTCATGTTTGTTTATCGTAATAAAGCAACAATGGTGAGTTTTTCTCTCACTTCTGACGAAACCGACAATCCACTTCACTATCTTTGCCCGACAGACCGAGTGAATTGAATAAATGGCACGATAACAGACGCCTACAATTCCTTACAAATCCATTTACACCTGTTTCGTTCCTTAAGGACAATGTACTCGTATCTCTTTGTTTGGTTTCTTTCGGCCAAATTACGACAAAAATTAATGGTGATTATTAGCTCGCAATTGCCGCTTGTTCGGTGGATAATCAACGAGCGAGAGCTAATTATTTGCAAGTTATCTTCTGCCTATATTTAATCACGCACTATTATCATTCTAACAATTCGGTTGTTGACATAAATCATAAAAGGGGTGTGATGAATGTCTAACTCATTCTCATCTGTCAATAAACAAGGTGATTACTCATCATTAAAGCACTGTTAGGTAAACTTGGGTAAGGGATTGACAGTCGTCGTAATGACGTTAAAAATTATCTATTTGGTGATTAACATCGACAGAGGGCTGAACAAGTAAACACGCGTAATGGTATAATAATGTTGGGTCTGACAAACATTTCCCATTCTGTAGTAATGATAAATACAATTTTTATCGATTTCTACGAACTGATTTCAAGTTATTAACACTACTTACCAGTTCTACCTTCTAAGGGCGAGGCTTCTTTGTACTTAGTACTTTACCAGGCCAAAAATTAATTTTTCGTGTATCTGCAACAGAACAAAGATGACAAACACTCATTTAAAATTTCCATTCCGTGTCTATTAAAAAATTTTTAATTATTTTGTGAAAATATTAATGGTGTCCGTGCAGACTTGTCAAAAGAAGGATTAATTATTTAATTGTGGTTCCAAGCATTCAATCTTTTCATTTTGCGAGTTGCTAAAAAACCGAAACAACATCATCTAAGTAATTAAGTTGCGAAATTAGCGGAGAAGCGTGACAGCATTGCCAATTTCTCAACTTGATCAACCCCAACAAGTCTCTGGCTGAGGATTGCAAATTACCAACTCGAATTGCCATTTCCCCGAATTGCTCCAAGCTGTCTAATCGTTCTTAGATTAGGACTCATTCATAAACACTTTAAATCTAACGTGCGAATTTGTCACACGTCTAACGAGCAAAGACTGAACGCGATAATGAAGCCGGCAAAGTAACTAAAACTCACAAATGTGATTATTTATGTTATTGCATTAAGTGTGGTGACGCGAAAACGTAATAAATACGATAATAAAGCGAAGAAATATCCACAGAACGGTGTCACATTTTTCTTAAGAACACCCACAAGTGGCACGTTTGTAAAAATGAGCTGCAAACTTTGATTAGTTTTCCTAAACAGCCCTGTCGTAAATTATAATCAAACGGAATGAAACAATGATTCTTACATAAAACTGCTCTCTTAAAATTAAAAAACAACTAATTAAGGAAGTATGAGTTGCAGGCACATGGCAGAAACTTCCTTTGTTGATTAACTAGTTTCCCAACTTGATCAAAGTCATTTAATTACAATTTTTACGGCATTTCAAGAACGATTCTGTAAATTTTTAATCGCGGGTATTGTTCCCATCTTTCGTCGGCAACTCGGCTTAAATTAAATTTTGATGCATTCGTCGACCTTTTTTCATACATTCCGCTTTAATAAGACATTCTCCAATCTGTGGAAAACAACCTGAATGCACCGCCATACCAAGGTTTCCTAAGCCGTATCTGTGTAATTGTACGTTAAAAACTTGTAAGTGGTAAAATAACACCAGAAGTGGCTTTCAGGACCCGATGGTATCCAAACATTTTTTATAATCCTTGAGGAATTATTGTGGACATACATCACGTAGATGTATGTTCAGCTGTAACTTGCAACCAGTTTCCAGGAGATATGTTAGACTAATAGTTACTTATGCTGTTTTTTCCAACAAAAAATTAACCGAAAAGTACTTCTAGCTGCGGACTGCGATAAAAAAGTAATAGAAGTTAAATCTATAAACAGTGTATTTGCCATAAATAAGAAACAATGCAATATCGATTTCAATTACACTCTCAAAATAAAAACAACAGAATGCTTACTGCAAGTTGTTTTCTCGTAGGGTATTAAATATTTTATATAGTATTTTTAGAAATCCAATTTGCAATATTGGAATTTTGGGACCATCAAAATTCATAAATTAATTAATTCAATTCAAATAAAACTCTAGTAGAATCGTATAAAGTTACCAGCGCCTGGTAAAACTAAATTGTTTAAAAATAGTTTAGGTAAAACTATTGAACAGGGACTCTCAAAAATTGTAACTCAAAACGCCGCGTCCTCGGGGAAATAACAGGGAGTCTTTTTTATTTTACTATTTTATATTAAATCAATATGTCGGTGTTGAATTGCGAATTAAATTATTCACTTTTTGGGCGATATATCACCCAGCTTAAATTTTCCCGAATTAAATCCGCGAAAATCTTGCGAAAACACAGCGTTCGTATAAATTACGGCATTTGGAGGCCGCTTATCGATTTACACGCAGATAATCACCGCAAGCAAAATCATTAATAAATTATGCAAGCACACCTGACAAGTTAAATGCTCACTCAAGAGACACGTGAGGTTACCGCCGAATTTATGTACCACACATACTCGGGATTGCTTTATGAATAGTAATTATCCCGGCATTGCCCATCAAAAATCCTCTCCCTCTCTGGATACAATGAGTCTTGATACCATTCGAAGATCCTCGATCTGTTCGTGTCAAGCACAGACGGCTCTTGTAACGACAAATGTTCACTCTAGACATTTCCATTCAACAACCGCCAGTATTCATCACAACTAATGTTGTTTATCGACTCGAATGATTGGAAGGTGTGCAACCTGCATTTCCGAATTGCTGTTTTTCAGGCAAAAACTCACACCGCGATCGATTGGAATGCGCCACATGTGCTGAGGTGTTTAGCACCTAACTTTCCTTTTTCGGTTTATTATCGTTTTATGGTTATCTCTGAATTTAACATGAACCGCGAGTACGATGCTGCGGCGGCTAACACAATTGCGAATTTCTGTCATGCAGGATAATACACCATTCGAGCGGTCGGCGATTGAGAGTTCGACAAAACCAACGGAATTTTAATTCTACGAATAGATTCACAATCGTTTCAAAAGGCTCATTCAGCGGATGCGGGGACAGGCAAATAGAAAACATACGCTGTTTGGGTGATTTGGGCATTGAGCTCTGAAATGAGTTTGACTTGGTTTTAAAACCAGTTGTTTCTATTTAAAGGTTATTACATTATTTTGCAAAATCGGAAAATAATTCAATTGTGACACTGTGATTTAAAATTAAAATCGTGTAAAATACACCACGTACTAAGCAAAATATTCAAAAATTTAAATAACATTTAATTTAACGCAATTATTTACAAACAATCGGTGTTGCAGCCAACTGAAACAATTTGTTTATTTTTTTAAAATGGTGGATGCGCCGGGATAAATGGTTTTACATGCATTTTAAGTTTTGACTAGTTAAATATTTACAAAATATGTAATGTCAGTGGTGACTTCAATAAGCTTTTATTTTAAATTTGTTGTTCTCAAAAATGGTGGATGCGCCGGGTTAATTTATAAAAATATTTTTACGGACATTTAACATAATTGTGGCACTGTGCTTTAAAATAAAAATCGTGTAAAATACACTCTATACTAAACAACATGTGTAAAATGTTCAATACTTAAATAAATTAAATATTATTTAAAATTTTATTAACATCCAATCGATACTGCAGTCAATTCTAACATTTTAATCAATTTTTACCAAATGTTTATTTTTAAAAATGGTGGATGCGCCGGATTTATTTTAAAATATGTTTACGCAGATTTAACGTAATTTAATTGTAGCACTGTGATTTAAAATAAAAATTGTGTAAAATACATTCCATACTAAGCAAAATATGTAAAATGTTCAATATTAAAAAATTTAAACAATATTTAACTTTACGCAATCGTTTACATTAAATCGATATTACAGTCAACTGTAACATTTTAAAACATTTTTACCAAAACATTTTGTATATTTTTTAAAAATGGTGGATGCGCAGGTATAAAGTAGTTTTACATGCATTTCAAGTTTACACAGGTTAAATATTTACCAAATATGTAATGATAGTGACAACTTCAATAAGGTTGTATTTTAAATTAGATGTTTTCAAAATATGGTGGATGCGCCGGATTAATTTATAAAAATATTTTTATAAATATTTAATATAATTTAATTGTGGCAGTGTGATTAAAATAAAAATTGTGTAAAATACAACCCATACTAAGTAAAATATGTAAAATGTTTAATATTCAAAAATTTAAATATTATTTAACTTAACGCAATTATTTACATTAAATCGATACTGCAGTCAACTGTAACATTTTCATCAATTTTTATTAAATTATTTTGTTTATTTTTAAAAATGGTGGATGTGCCGAGATAAAATGGTTTACATGCATTTTAAGTTTTCACTGATTAAATATTTACAAAATATGTAATACCAGTGACGACTTTTTGTTAAGTTAAGTTTTTGTTTTAAATTAAGTGTTCTAAAAATGGTGGATGCGCCAGTTTAATTTATAAAAATATTTTACAAACATTTAATATAATTTAATTATGGCACTGTGATTTAAAATAAAAATCGTTTAAAACACCTCATACTAAGCAAATTATGAAAAATGTTCAATGTTCAAAAATTAAATAATATTTAGTTTAACGCAATTATTTACATTAAAGTGATACTGCAGTTAACTGTAACATTTTGATCAATTTTTACTAAAACGGCGCATCCACCATTTAAAAAATATTTTTAAAAATGGTGGATGCGCCGGGATAAAATGATTTCGCATGCTTTTTAAGTTGCAACTGATTAAATATTTAGCAAATGTGTAATGACAATTACGACATCAAGAAGTTTTTATTTAAATTTGTTTTTCTCAAAAATGGTGGATGCGCCGGGTTAATTTATAAAAATATTTTTACGAACATTTAATTATGCATGAACAAAGCAGTGATCCGATAACAACATTAACAAGCTTTTTCTTCTACTATGACATCTCGTCTAAACCCCGTTGAGATGATTGTTGGTCGTTGAAAAATATCCAAATGTTAATTTTGCAGTTCGGTACTCGTGTAGGAGCACAACAAAAGCATCTTTATACTCTCAAACCAACGCTGATGTTATGAAAGTCCGTGTTTAGTACAAGATAAGATCAGCCGTGAATATGATTATACTTAGTTTTATACTTTGCATAGATACAGTAGGTAAATGTTGCAAAAAGAAAACGTAACTACGTCGGTAATTTGCTTACGAAATGAGACGTAATTAAAAAATGCGGGCGCCTTTAGAATCACCAAAGCAAAACAAACAAGATTCTTAATTTTTTCACACGATTATTAAGTCTTAGTTGATTGAACGAGTGGTAAATTGCACGAATTAACCAGAAGCTCAAATGAAGCGCTTACAAACCATGTAACGATCAGTTTTATCCGACTATTTCTTCTTCAAAAAGCATTTCTATTCAGTGCTCAGTTAATGAGATGAATGTCACGTAAATATAAATTGTGTTAGTCGTTCCGACAACAATGTTACGTTCTGGATTTTACTGAGAAGCCAGGCAACAATACTCATATCTACTTATTCAATTACTTCTATTCGCGTCGTATGTCCCGTTTTATTCGTATGAAATTACTACAGTCACTAATGTAATTATATTTTAAACTGTAACAATTGTAAAAGCGATTTATTTCACAAAATATTTCAGAAAAAAATACAAAGCGTTAGAACTGGCTGGATTGTGGCGGTCAACAGGTGCTTACCACAGAAGCACGGAATATTGATTTGTCTATTACAGGAATCAAAGCCCATATAATGGATTTTCCTTTTACAAGTAAATAAAGCACATTTGTATCAAAATGTACATTTTTGGAACTTATCTAAACGCTAATCTAATGGTTTTCGAAAATGTCAGACTGTCTCGAATTCTAATTATTATGGAGATTACGCTAAAATCAAATCAGTCTAGTCCTGAACACATTATATTTGTGTAATTAATTTCTAACAGCCGAATTAATTTGTACTAAGGGAAAAGGTCTTCGCCTAAACGAGTCTTGCTCCATCAATCAGGTTTTATCAGTACAATTTACAGTTATAACCAAATATAACAACACTGAAATTAATTATAAAATGATCAAAACTTTTCTGGGTTTTCAATTTTCCTTCTGAATTGCTTTCTTTTGTGGAAAATGCGATTACAAAGTGCAACATATGCTCAAAATGCCTACGGCTGGTCGTATTAAGTCGTTTTATTGATACTTGAAAGGACAAAATTGGAACTTTTGTATCTTCATTTTTACAAACATTAGAGAACAACTGTTATTTAGCGATAACGTCAAATATTTTACTCAACTCAAAATAATATAATTCTTCCAATACCGAAGCAACAGTTTTGTATGTAGAATTTCCACGAAAATAATAGCCGATATATCGTTATTACAACGAACAAATTTTTCACAAAGGTAACAACATGCAACATGTTGGGAAACCACTACACAAAATCCGCTCTGTTTTCGAATGAAACGTTAGTTGTCACGCGACCACACTCACTCGCGACATATTACACCAGTTCTCAGCAAACTCTAAGTGTCTTGAGATATTGGGAATGCAGGTCAGCGAAATCAGATTGTCCCCAGAGAGCAACAATTGCTCCCTTTCGCCCTACTCAATCTTCTCGACAACAAACCGCCGTTCTGTCCCACTCTGGGAGCTCAATTTTTGCAACTGTTACTCCTAAATTATGGCCTGCACTGATATTGTAATTCTAATTGTCTAGTTGGAATTCATGTTGTGTGATAGTAAACGCAAATGCATTCGGTAAGGCGAGTCCTGGGGGATTCTAGGGAGCTGTACATCACACACAACCAACCATTTGTCGTGGAATCTTAAGAATGATCACCTACGCCTACGATCCGCTGAGTTTTAATGGTTTTGCGCTTAAAACTTCACCCAAAATGTGGCACCAGAGGCCTTGTGAGCACACACTTTACACATGGTTAAAATCGCAGACAAAAAAATAAAAAACGACTTGTTCTGCAAGGATTTAGACTGAGAGCGTAGATGATTAAGTTGTGACGAAACATTTTGTTATTTTACAGTTCATTTCAAACTACACAGGAGCAACCAAACCGTTTATTTTCATGAATAATCGTCGAATTTGGCAAAGTTAAATGTAATTTGTGTTTGTAACTCAACTGAAACAAACATAAACACATACCCGCGTTGTAAAAATTAGCAGGGTACACAAGTTTTAAATTTAAAATTAGGGGAATCCCCTAGAAATGCTAAACAACTTCCCGGCCTTAATCACGAATATAATTTAACTGTATAATTGGGAGGATGATATTAAATTATACCGTCGCGTGTTCTGCTACCTATAATGAAATAAAAAGGAGCATATTGAACATAAAAGTGGTTTCTTTTAAAAAATCTCCAGACGCAATGTCGATTTACTTTAAATTATTTTTTATGCATTTCAAGTTTTCACTGTATAAACATTTACAAAATAAGTAATGTCAGTGATGACTTCAATAAACTTTTATTTTAAATATGTTATTCTCAAAAATGGTGGATGCGCCGGGTTAATTTTAAAAATATTCTCACGAAGATTTAACGTAATTTAATTGTAGCACTGTAATTTAAAATAAAAATCGTGTAAAATAATTCCATACTAAGCAAAATATGTAAAATGTTCAATATTAAAAAAATTAAATAATATTTAACTTTACGCAATTGTTTACATTTAATAGATATTGCAGTCAGCTGTAACATTTTACTACATTTTTACCAAAACGTTTTGTATATTTTTAAAAAATGGTGAATGCGCCGACATAAAGTGGTTTTACAATGCATTTCTTCAATAAGGTTGTATTTTAAATTAGGCGTTTTCAAAAGATGGTGGATGCGCCGGGTTAATTTATAAAAATATTTTTACGAACATTTCATATAATTTAATTATGGCAGTGTGATTTAAAATAAAAATTGTGTAAAATACAACCCATACTAAGTAAAATATGTTAAATGTTTAATAATCAAAAATTTAAATAATATTTAACTTAATTCAATTATTTACATTAAATGGATATTGCAGTCAGCTGTAACATTTTAATACATTTTTACCAAAACGTTTTGTATATTTTTAAAAAATGGTGGATGCGCCGACATAAAGTGGTTTTACATTGCATTTCAAGTTTACACTGGTTAGATATTTACCTAATATGTAATGGCAGTGACAACTTCAATAAGGTTGTATTTTAAATTAGGCGTTTTCAAAAGATGGTGGATGCGCCGGGTTAATTTATAAAAATATTTTTACGAACATTTCATATAATTTAATTATGGCAGTGTGATTTAAAATAAAAATTGTATAAAATATAACCCATACTAAGCAAAATATGTTAAATGTTTAATAATCAAAAATTTAAATAATATTTAACTTAACGCAATTATTTACATTAAATCGATACGGCAGTCAACTGTAACATTTTAATCAATTTTTATTAAATCATTTTGTTTATTTTTAAAAATGGTGGATGCGCCGAGATAAAATGGTTTACAAGCATTTTAAGTTTTAGCAGGATTCACAAGTTTTAAATTTAAAATTAGAGGAATCCCCCAAAAATTCTAAACAACTTCCCGGCCTTAATCACGAATATAATTTAACTGTATAATTGGGAGGATGATATTAAATTATACCGTCGCGTGTTCTGTTACCTATAATGAAATAAAAAGGAGCAAATTGAACATAAAAGTGGTTTCCTTTAAAAAGTCTCCAGTCGCAATGTCGATTTACTTTAAATTAGGTTCACCTAATTCAATCTGTCTTAAACGATGCGCCGTCTTTTTCCAAGTCTCCGTCATTAGATTTCGGCTTTTTGTGGCCGCTCTGCGGTCCCCAAAGGTCCCGTGAATGTTTGCCCGAACCCCCAATTGTCGTGAATGGAAAATTAATTTCGTTCGATCTGCGGCGGAAAAATATGTTTGCGAATTTACTTTCAATCTATTACCCCGTGTCGAAACAGATTTGGAAGAAAATAACGTGCTATGCATCACCGCCTCCAGATTTATGAACCGATCTTTAAAATAAATGTGTTTGTAGACAGACATTCGTCGGTGAATTATTTCCTTGATAAGTCCGGTATTTAAATTCGCCCGCTTTGTCCGAAGACTCGCCGAACGTGGCATATAAATCAGTTCGGCGCCACTGTTTTGCAATTAGTTAGAACTACAACACTAAATTGGGTGTACTTTACCCCGGCTTGGATTTCCACTGATTTTCCTTCAAACTTTTCGTGTAAATACACAAAACAAAGCAACAGAAATCCTTTTTAACCCAATTGACTATAACCCTTTAAATTGTAATTTTAACCGGGTTTCGCAGGCCAGGTTGAAAAAATTATGTTGGTATCATGTTGGCCATTAATAAGGGGGATAACGAAAAGTAGCTTTCCGCTTTCCCTGGTTTAAAAGGTCTAATTAATCTTCTGCCTTGCTCACTTTCATCACACGAAACTAATGCTTTTATCAATTTACAAGAGATCAAGCTTAACATTAGGAAAAAGGATTGTTTTAGTACCGGTTTGCTCTAATGCATCAAAAAGTAATTCAATCATGGTTTCGCAGAGTGCGAATCTTTTTCCTATTTTTTACTAACATTGCACCCGTAACGAAGTTATACTTGTGATTTTTATCTAACACTACTAACCAATTTTCGGACACAGTTCTACAGCAATAAATTAAGCCCAAGGAAACTTAGAAAAATATTATTTACAACTTTCCTTTGTCAGCGCAATAAACGAACTGGAAAACCATTGTAAACTCACTCGACGCCACAACTTTTATATAAATGTTTAACTTGAAAAAAGGAGAATATCGCAATATGAGATATTGTTCCAGTTCTGCTCCAGCTTATTTCCTGGTTTGTAACAATTTGAACGCTCGTAGGTGGACGTTATTAGAAAAGTTGATAAGAATAAAATATTTATAAATGGGTCCCTTTTGCACTGTATTCTCAGAAGTCATTTCCAACTAATTAGGGAAAAATATATTATTGTAATAAACTGGGGTAAAGAAAACACGCACACCATTCATATTTTCATAACCATGTAATGTGTAAACAAGCTGTCATGAAATGTACAAATACAGGCTCATTCTTTTAGGGCTTACATTAGAAACTTTTTAACTTCTAATATAGCTTTAAGATTTTGTATACAATCGACATCGACAATTCTGAGTTCAAGTAAATTTTCGGAACTTCGAGAAATTGGCACTAGCTTTGAAATTTTAAATAATTACAACCTATTTTTATTGCATTTTTGAATTTATCTCTTGGAACTAAGTAAAATGTACCCTAGTTGTTAATACCTATCATAGTCCTATCATACCCATCATAGTCATAGTTTTATTATTTTATTATTTTAATATTATATTATTTTATATTATTATCTTATTATTTTACTGCTTATTCGATAATAAACCACCTAAAAACTAAACAAAATAATAAAGTTTAACATTTGTTGACCATTTTGCAAGGTCTACTTGATTAACTACGAAAATTACAAAGTAAAATCTGTTTTTTGTGATTTTTTTCAAAAACTGTAATAGATAGGTATAGAACGTATTGAATAAAAGTCACCATAAATATCTATGTCCTTTCGATTGCTCTTAAGAAAATTCGGTGATTCCATTTGAAAAAACTGAGTTATAGCAGTTTTTTGATAACCATTTTGAAAAAATCATATTAGCCTTGAATTTTGAAAATTGACAATTATGAAAATTCTAGAAGACTTTTCAAATCCTTGGTTATCGAATGCAAAAAAAAGGTTCAAAAGCTGTGATGTCTTAGATCTAATGCAAATAAAAAATTTAAGAAAAAAATTGGTATGTCAAAAACTATTACAGTACCAACAACTTTAATTTTACTCAGCTTGAGAAGAAAAATGTAATACAAATGTGTGGTTACTATTTAAAAATTCAAACTTGGCCTCAATTTTTTGTGGCCATTTTAAAAATAATTTAGTTGAAATAAAAATAGTCGATTTGGATCGTATAAAAAATTTAAAAGCTCTAGCTGTATTAGAAGTTGAAAAGTTTCTAATGTAGGCCCTAAAAGAATCACTCTGTATAGTAATTGTTTGAGTTTGAAAAATGCACAACGCGGTTAATAAAACAATAGTTTTTTTCTAAAATATTTTTTATTAAACCGAACTGGATCACCTGCCAATTTAATTATCCTGTAACATTAAAGCGCTCGGCTGAACGTAACCCGTAGCAAAATAAAAGGATTAATAAAATTAGTCTCCTGTTTGTTGTAGCAATAAAGACGTTTATTGGAGCCATTTGAGTTAGTGTTCTTCTTTGAACTTTGACTTGGAGAAACACAAAAATCTACAATTTTTGCAACAATTTTCAAAGTTTAAACTGGGGTTTATAATGTCACAAGTCGGTTTCCACGCTAAGTTGTTGCACACATTCAACAATAATTAATTCGATTCAGTTGGGCTAGTGGCCGCCTCATACTGCAGCAATTTATATGTGATTTTAACTCCTTTGATGTCCGGATCATGAATAACTATAAGCTCCGTATTAATTAGAACATTAAGGCGCCACATGAGCCCTCACAGTGTTAACATTAAGATGCGTGCGATAAATTCGGAATATTGTCGTTAGAATTCGGCACATTTTTACGACCTGTATAATTATTTCACATTTTGTGTCGCCGTCTCGCCGCGGGGTGTTTTAATGTAATTAATACGCCGGTATTGTTCGCGACTTCGGTTCGGTTTCGTCGCAATTATTTTTCATGTCTAAATGACGAATTATTCCGGAATAACCTCGTTAGAGCTGCGAGTTTTTCAACTCGCGCGAAACACATAAAAAGCGGCTCTCTCGAGCATTTTGTCGTTTATGCGGGGAATTCCCTCGAGTTGTTTACCTGGAGCCGTCACTCAAAATGTGGACAAATCCTCTAATATATCACGGAATGAATAATCGCGTGTGCGAACAAGTATCTGATAATTATTGAGCTTATCACACCTGTCCATACTGTATTATTTGCTCTGCCACATCCGACAGAGTTTTGCTTTCACATCCGTACATAAGTTCCAATCACAACTAATATAGACCATTTGTGTCTACATATTTGTTTTGCACAAAGACCAATAAGTTGCGATCGGTGCTAATTCGATTTAATTGTGATTAATTCGATTCAACGATTATTACGCCTAATTCACTCACGCCGGCCTCAAAATCACAGAGTTATTAACAGGAATTACCACCTTGTTATTGTAATGTACAAGATTTAGATCTGGGGTAATTGAAACTGAGCGAAAATTAGTTTTAACTCCCAGGAATTAACTCTTACGTTCATTATGGACCAATTAACATTTACTCGCAATTATCATCTCCCTGACGGTGTGCAAAAATATGACCAATACCGATCTTATTTCTTGAACAAGTGCGTATTATTAGATCAATACATTGTTATTGGATAAGTGATTCATGACTTCAAACACTACAGAGAATTGTAATTTTTCAATTATTTTGTTGATTTTAGGCGATTTATAAATGAAATGCTTGTGGCACTCCATCCTAAACAATATCTAGGTTAATAATGAATATGCAAACGTTTATATTCACACAAATAACGCTTCCTCGCACTCAAGAAAGATTAAGATACTAAAACAACAAAGAATGTGTAAACAACCTCGTAGCTTTTAGGCAATTATTAGCTGATTATAAAAAAATTCCTCTACGAAATCTCCACCAAAATCTCTGTATTATTGGACAAAAACTTAAAAATATAGACCTTAATAAAGCGGGATCAATCACATTTATTGCCCAGCCATAATCTTTTCGTGTGTGTTATTGGAACGATGCTTTTGTATCGCGTAAAGGGGGCTTTTGTTTTTTAAGATAACAAACGATATTTTTTTACGATCCACACACAAGACGTTGAAAGTGTTGGAGAAAATCGAAGTTTTCAAAAAACAAATCACTGAAAGCACTTATATTCCAGCGAAAGGGTTTGTTCCAAGGCACTTTCTTAAAGTATTTTAGTGTACGTTTTAATTATTACTAGACATCAGTGTTTTAGTGAAGTTGAAATAAATCTACGAGTACATGCATGTGTATTTTACCCTCCAAGGGCTAGTGAGCTTTAGTAAATTCCGGCAAATGATTACGGGAGTTTAAACGGACGACAGCTCCTAGTCTCGATACACTCTAAATAAACAGTGGGTAATTTTCTTGTAATATAAATGGAAAGCTGCTTTTCCCTTTGCTACAAAGAAATAAACAGAAATAACTAAAGGCGTTCCTTGTGAACTCTGTAGTAATTTATTTCTGCAAGGTGGAATCTCGCAAATGTGGTGATTATCCGCATTGTAAAAAGTTATTTCGGTCGGCGGTGGCATATCTCGGATAGAAAGCAAGAGAGGCGACAAATCAATTCAATATTTTACATGTGTTATCCGGAAAGTCGAACCGTAAATACGGCCAAACTGTCACTTGGGCCTCTTATCTGAAAATCTGCAATTGAAACGAACGATTTATTTCCTTTATTCGTTTGAAAGTTTCCGTGGGAAAACCAATTTGTACAACCAGTTTTTAAGTGAGTTTCACTTTACCAAGTGTTCGAATTGAGACTTACGCAGGGTAGAACAAATGCAAACTAATTAATCTCCTTCAGGATGTCAGGATGATGCGAGCGGTGCCAAAGACAAATCGCTTAACAATAATTATCAGAATTACTGTTTACATCAAGCGATTACCTAAACTACACCTTCATAAATTGCGATCAAAGGCGTGTTTTAAGCGAAACGAGATCACAAAAACTTCACAACATCTGTTATTTTTTCAGCTGAAACTCGCTCCCTTAAATCAAATTTTCATGAAGTTGCGGGAGCTTAACTAAAACCACCGCCACTGCAAGATATGTCACCAAAGTCTTCAAAATCGCTGATTTGCTCCCAAATCCCTGGCTAATTCAAGCACTGATACATTATTAGTGCCCGGTTCTTGCTAAATTACCGCCTCAAGCAAGTCATTGCGATTTTAGCCCAAAAACTTGCGATGATGGAATTGTTTAATCTAGCGCTTTGTGCCCGGATTTGTTCATTTTACTGTTAACTTGGTTTCTGCATGTGATACAGAAACTATACAACAGGTACTTAAAAGCACGAAACTCAGCGGAAAACTAACTGAAACGCAACAAGAAACTTTTTCACTTCGGATGAGCAGAACTCTAAAGCAAATACAGCGTTTGTTTTAAAATCTAACACGTGTTCAGTTGAATCAATTTATTCCGTGCAACACACACTTCCTGAGCTTTTACAGAAATTCACAAACTTTCCGACTATTGAATATTTTTTGGATCGTGAGGAAAATCAACAAGCTGGCTATTCTTTCATATTCGGAATACAATTTAGAGCGATTTGCAAAAAAATATCAAGTACTAGATTTGTTCATCTTGACAAGTTAACATTCTATTACTTTTCGATTTAAATCATTTACTGAAAAATAATTATCCGATGCAAGCGGGTCTCCACTTCAGCAAATCTTCGAGATTCTAATCCCCGCTTTATCCGACTTCCAACTCGCTGCCAAGTTATTCATCTAAGTTTCCCTTTATGTGCAACTACGTTACGAATAATATGTAATTATTTTAGAAATGTATATGCACAACAATAACTTGTGATTGCGGTTAAATCTGCAGGCAATGGAAACTTCAGATCATAATTAGTTTGTTGCGTAAAGTGAGATATAATAAATAAAAATTAAAAACAACAATCACAAAATAATTTTTCAGCGTTAAAATATTTGCTATTTGTTGGCACAACTGATTACAGCGCATAATGTAATAATATTTAATACGCAAAATAATTTATACTCATTTGTCAATTATATTTAGTAGTAACAAATTGCGCGCACAACAATTATAGCTAATGGGTAATAATTATATTTAGTTGCTACCATTCATTATTTATTGGGACAACTTTAGCCAAGTCGCGCAACGATTAATAATTGCCTCAAAGAACACTGTTTTTATTTCATTTATTATTTTCCAATTAGTATTATTTTTGTGGTTGAGACAAAGCGTTTAATTAAGAATAAATCCAGTTTGTATAAATTAAGACAGAAGCAAGAGCATTTAGGGGACTTAATAGTTGCAACGAATTTATCTTAGCCTTAGCCAGTTTTATGGACCAATCAAATGTTTCAAACTGTTTGCTAACTTGGGAATGAGATTTGTTGTGCGATGTAATTTGCAGTCAGTTAGAGAATAAAAATAGTCGTAGTTGAATTTTAAAATTCGGGTTAGAACGTATTTATTGTCTTTGCTTCCGCTTTTTTGAAAAGATTAATGACAAATTGGAGGACGCATTAGTAACACTTTGTAAGCTCATGATTATGGGTATTTGATGTAAAGCTCAAACACACGCGTTGTTTAAAAACATAAAACTCCTTTTATCGGGGGGATAATCAACCACTCAAAAAATGAACTCAATTTATTAAAATGAATCGTATCGAAAAACACTTTATCATTTTCATGCCTGTTTGACATATCTTATAAATCTCGATACCCACAAACTGCACATCTGTATGCAAAATAACCTTTAGATTTTTCCTGTTTTATTAATTTGATTTCGTTTTGCGAAATTTTCTCGGACACTATCCGCATATGAAAGGCATGAAAGTGCCTGTCCAGGAGCAATAAATCCCAGACGTGTGGCATATAATCTCGTCTTTATTATAATAAAGATCACCGATAAACAACTACTGGAATGAGAGCTTTCAGAGACAATTCCTAGTCGAAATGGGATATTTCCGTACGTATACAAAGTAAATTTTCGATTCGAACTCTAGCACTTATCGAAGGACTTTAGCATCCAATCAATACAAACTAAATGCCAAGATTAAATTTTAATTAAAACGAGCTAAAACAGTGACTTGGAGTAACATCCAAATTTAATAAGCACCGGCGGCCGAATTTGTCTACAATTTTGAAGCGAAACTAATCTGCATTGAACAATAAGACATGGAACTCGATTTTTATATTAAAAAAACGTAAAATTGGTGATTATGTGCGCCATCGCAAATTGAAAAACCCACTGACCAGCAAACTGCTCTTATTTTGTCCCAAGATATCCTCAGAATAAATCTTTGCTAGAGCTTGTTAAAATATTATAATGAGGTAAGTCAAAGAAACATCTAAGTTATTCTATAAGTTATTTCCGTACGTATATAAGATAAATTTTAGATTTAAACTCCAGCACTTATCGAAAGACTTTGGCATTCAATCAATAAAAACTAAGTCGAGATTAAGTTTTAATGAAAACTATCTAAAACAGAAATCACTTCCTCTGCCGAATTTGTCTAAAATTTTGAAGCTTAACAAATCTGCAAATAACATGGAAAAAATGGTAAAATTATAAATACGTGAGCCACCACAAATTAGTAAACCTCACTTTTCGCCCTAAACTGTCGACCAAATTGCTCTTATTTTGTCCCCAAGATATCCGGAGATTAAATCTTTGCTAGACTTTGTTAAAATAATGTAATGAGGTAACTCAAAGAGACGTCTCCTTTTGTTCATCTATTTCAACATTACTTGCATGCACTTAGCTAATAACTCTCGTCTAAAATTTCTAGTTTAAATAATGATCCAAACACAATTACGCGCTTTTTCTTGACAAGGTTACAACCAATCCACAATTGGATTTCCATATTTCCACTTTGCTAATTTTAACCAACCGCAAAACCGGATAGCAAGTAAATTATTCCCTTGCTGTCTCTAATAATTAACCAATATGGTTTTACGACAAATAAACAAAACTTGAATTCTACCTCATCTTACTGAAAATGTCAACTCGTCTTTTGTGTTAAAATATTTTGCAAGATTGTCACTCTACGTCTCGCGAAAGCGACAACTAGATCAAAATTTCATAGTTGACCGCACGTATTTCATAATTTTTTGATAAAATTGCACGAAAATCGTTTCAAATATTACTTCCACAAACCGTAAATTTTGTATTTGATTTGTTCCCAGTTTAAACTTCTTTGTCCTTTCCCAGGTAATCCCACCTGAAATGAACAGCTAACTTTACGAAATACGACAAAGAAAAAGTTTTTTTATACAAAATACGGCGTCGTAAATATTACAAATTGCAATTTTGTAATAATATGAATAAAAAAATTGTTTTCCTTTCTGAGTGCTCATTTAAACTTTCACACGACTTAACGCTGGAATTCCTCCACCTTCTCATAATTTTATTTATTGATTTGTTTTTCCTCGTAGAAAAATCGTTATAAGGGCAATTATTTCGTCTAGACGCCCATTTGTAGCACAGTTACGCATAAATGAGCGCATTTGCGTGCTCTACCTTCAAGTACCAACCGTAAAATTATCGACAAATTAGCGCAACCGTTGCTTTCTCGTGTCATATTTTTCTACTCTTATAACCATCGGCTTTTTATAGCCTGTTGCTGCTTTATTACATCGCACCCCTGCCACACACTTGATTTGTAATTCAACCTTCCACTGATAAAATCAGACTCTTTATTAAAGGCCAAATTTGAAACAGGAGGCATATTTTTCAGGACAATGGTCCGAAAATTTTCCTGACTAAATGGCATATCTACCAAACATTTTTATTTCATTTCTGCATAATGTGGACAACGGACCGAACTGATTCAAATGCCGAAAAATTAAGCTACTATTCATTACGGTGTCAGCGCAACAATTCATATTATTTGCATTTGCGTTATGTGTCTTGTTAATTGGACACAAAAAAGCGGCACGGGAGTAATTGGCTTTTATTTCAACGTGAAAATTGTTATTCCGCTACATTGATAAATTCCATAATCAAATCTTTCTAGACATAAATGTGAGCTTATTTTTTGTCACAAAAGCAAACTTGCGCCTGATTGGGCAAAAAATACAGTACCTTGTATTAAAGCTCTTTGATTATTGATTGATTTTTCACAAGCCTGGGTACAATCAGACACGCAAAAAGTGACTCCACATTAGGCAATTAGTGCAGAGACAACAGCTGTATTGATTGATATGTCAACTTTTCCATATCATGTAATCATTGCAACTCTTTCACCAGCAGAAACGGTGAAATAAAACCGACTTCATCAAAATATACACGGAATATGTAACGAGAGGGGACGAACTCGTCAGAGTCAACGAATAATTAACTTGAGACCATACACAAGACCGATGGGTTAACGATGTAAAACTGACAAAGTTTCAATCACTTGTGAAAAGCTGGAATTGGAGTCAATGAAAGGAAAATTGAACAAAAGATAACAAAAAAAATTTAATTAATCACCGAACATCATAATAAAGTCTAATCAAGCAACTCAAAAATCAAAAGTTTCGTTTAATTAACAAAGTGTTATATTACTAAGACGAAATTGAATACTATTCCTCCTTAAATTTGCCACAGCATAAATTGCAGTTTTTTATGTTAGAAAATTGAAAAATTAAAAAAAATAACATAATGTAAAAGTGTCGCCAAAATAAAAAATTAACGAAAGGATGCTTATAATTGTATAATAATTGTGACAAAATATTACACTGGAACTAAATAAAGAATGACTAATTAAAATTATTCCTATTTTTCTTTCAGGGAATTCATTATTACTAAATATTTAAAATTAGCTGAAAAAATACTATATTATGAAAACAACACGCGACGCAATTTTTATGTTTCCTGCTCGTATCGCTTCTTTTAATCTATTTCATTATCAACTGTATAATCTCGGTGCCGGTTTAAAATTTAAGCGATTGGTAACCCCTTGAAATATGTTTATTTAGTTTATTTGAAAACTACTCCAAACTTAGTTATAATTTCTCAACTTGGTGAAAAACTTTAACAATCGAAAGTTTGAAACTTTTCGCAAGTAATCGCTTACCGTTTATCCTGACCTAAACGTCTTGAAGCACCAGCAGGACTCGCAGCACGGGCAATAGACGCACCAGGACGCGTGCTGCTGCAGGAACAAGTGTGTTGCACTGATACACAGGTATCGAGGCGCACTGAAGCACGCCAAAGCTGCGGAGCTTAATACACGTTGAACTAGCCAATGGCAGGACGGGCCTCTAGCAGGAATTCGGTTTTAACCTATCAGGAAGGGACTTTGTGATCATTGACGCAAGGGCATTATATTATCAATGAAAGAATACGTAGGAGGAAAACCGCCTCTGTAGATGCCACTTGCTCAAAAACCCGAACAAATTTGCAGTTGATGGACAAACTATAAAATATGTTTCTCGCTGTGTATTTCCGAATTTTATTCAAACCAATAACTACGGTCCAGATTTGGCGCTTTGCTGGAACAAGGACGTGAATTGTTGGAGTTTGGCTCAATCACCCTTTCAGGGTCACTCCAATTTATGCAAACATCATCTCAGGAGAAATCTCGCGTTTCATTGGATCGTGGGGAAGTCTATTATGACGAGTACCTAGCATTAATTCTTGTGGTTTCTCAATAAATTGCGCAACTGAACTAGATAATTACGAGGATAGTATTAAAACTAGTTTGAACTTGAGCATATTTTCAATAATTTTCGACTTTAAGGAAATTGCTTGTAACGACGATGTAAGCCTCGGAGGTAGCGCTGGATTACTCTTAATTTTTCTGCAGCGAATCCCTCAGGATAGTCCCTAACCCGTCTTGTTACTAAGGATCCTTTGTTTAGGATAATCGCAACTGAGGTAAAGTGGCTCGCAATTTTAGTTTTGACAAGATTTTTAGAAAGTTGGGCATTCCTTTTAGCTAAAGCTGGGTAAACACGTTTTTATTTTATTTGGCAAAAAATAATACAATTTATTTTGCACGCTCGGTTTTATTAAAAAAAAACTACTTTAAAATGTTCTTACTATAAGGTAAACTACAAAAAAAAATCTCCGAACACGGAATCACGGAAAATTATTTTTAAAATTTACGAAATCAGAGAAAATAATCAGGGGAAAATTTGCTGCACAAAATTGAAACACTCTGTACGAGTACATAAATACAGTAAAACCTCCCTTAATAACGGACATCTCTTCACAACGGACATTTTTGTAGGAACGTAACTAAACCTATATTAAAATTTCCACCTCCCATTAGGGGACACTTCTCTACACCGGACAATTCCCCTTCGGTGTCCGTTGTTGAGAGGTTTAACTGTACATTCCTTCCAATAATTATTTAAAAGTATTACAAGCAAATACGTCCTATGAAGGTTCAGTGCACAACCAATTGCGTTTGATGCTTTCAAACGTAACTAGAGCGTACTTATTGAACTAGATTTTATAAATATTTTTACAAGTCTCAAATTTTTGATTATATAATACAATTCGGTGGTAGGTACCAATGCCTTGTCATTCTTTTCCTGAAAAAAAAATCGTTTTGCGCGCATTGTTACGATCGAAAATGCAATTCATTCGTTACCCTTACAATTATTAATTAATTACTACACAAAAAATGTTCTTTTACCAAATATCCACCAGGGAAAATTTAATTATTAGTTTTCGTAATTACAATTTTTAGAGCAGTCCCGTCTTATTCACAACAGTTCGTCTACTTCTTTATGTAAATCTAATAATTTTAGCTAATTTCGTCTCTTGAGTAATACAAATATTTTTGCAACCTCCCACGTTTAGTACAAAAATCAGTAAACTTTGTAAGGCGCCGGTGGGACTACGAATCACTTTCATTCATAAGTTTATTTATTATTAGAAATGAAGAACCAAATCTTTCTGATAAATTACGAAAGGTGGGAAATTAATAATAACATTTTGTAAGTCGAAGGAAAGCCGATGTTAGTCGTTTCTCTATTATTATCAACTAAAAAACCAAGTGCTATAGTGGAAATTGCAAGAAGTTATTCAAATTCATTTATATATAATAATTAATAAATGAATTTGTGTAACTATTTTTTTATTTATTCGTCAAGTCAGGAAATCTAGAAGACAGTAAGTATAACATTTATTTTTGATATTTGTTCCCCTGTTTAGGAGCCGGAAATGCGCAAACGTACTTAATAAACTTATTAAGCATGTCCTATGACTAAAAAATTAGGTCTCGGGTGGAGTCAAGTAGTTATAGACAAGGATTGTTTTTTTTAATTCCTTCCAGTTTTTCTTAAATTATTAAATTGTTTACTTGAAAAACTGGCAAAAGAGTTGTTATTAATAAACGAATATTGCTAGTTGTAATTTCTTCGACCGCAAGTTTTTCTTTGATTGGTTAATTCAGTTCGAACCGAGCTGTGTATGGCGATTGAGTAAGCGCTTACTTAATACTTTCTCTCTCCTCGCCAAACCTTTATGAGTACGAGAGAACAGCGGAGTGTAATTCAGGAAGAATGAAAACCCTATCATCCGCAACAAGTATAAAAGAAATGCCAGCAGCTCTATTCACTCCAAATGCTCGCAATGTTGCAATTGTTATGTTTCAGTGCTGTCATTTTATCGGCAAGCCGTAAGTAGCACCCCGTAAACGGCCGCCACGTCTCTCATCCACATTTCTTCGTTTCCAAAGCCCAATTTCTGCCGCTTAATGACGCCATGGAGCGAATAATCTACGGCACAGTGGTCGACATTTCAGATTTTCCTTACCAGGTGGCTTTGGTCTCGCGCCGGAATAACCGGAAACGGATCATCTGCGGAGGCGCCTTGGTGAAACCCCGAGTTGTTTTCACAGCGGCCCATTGCACCCACACGAGGAACGACGAAGAAAGGGAGAATCTTTCGGTCCTGGTGGGTGCCAACCACGTCAACGACCCGGACGGGGTGTTTCACGAGATCGACACCGTTATGAAACACCCCGATTTCAGCTACCACGAGCTGGATAACGACTTTTCAGTGATTACTTTGAAAGAACCAGTGGAATACAGTGACAAAGCCAGGAGCATTGATATCTCCAATGCTGACCATGACGGCGGCACTGTAGCCACCATTTCCGGGTGGGGAAGGACCGAGTATGGAACCCCATCCAAGTACCTAAGGGCCACCAAACTCACGGTGGAAAATTGGGACAAGTGTCAGGATTATTTTCCAGGGGTTTTTCACCCCAAAATTACCAGGAATATGATCTGTGTGAGGCCCAGCAGGACGACCACCTACTTTGTAAGGAACACTCTGTATTTTTTTCATATGATGATAGCATTTTTTGATAAGCTTTCTAACGGTATAGGGTTTGCATAAAAAATTTAAAACATTTTTCGAGTTTGAAAAAAAATGTTTTGTTATCCTAGAACCTGATAAGTCAAATAGTAATTTATTTTTTGATATGTACTAATGTGACTAATTACATTAGTAATCTAATTATTACTTAACACATAAATGAATTTTGCTCATCAAGAATTAATATTAAAATATCTATAAAAAAAATTAAAACCTTAAGAAATATTTCAAATTTGCTGTACAAATTTTTCGGAAAATATTCATAGGTAACTTTACACTGATTTTTCAAAAATTGGTCTTTATTTTTGTTTCTCTGACTGCAGATTTTTTGTGTCTTCAAAAAATCACTATCTTTTGACTATAATTAAATAAATAAGTTATCAAATTCTAAGAATAAACTGACAGAAAACTAATTAAAATGTAGAGATTTGAATGCAAGTAAATACTATTAGAAAAAACTCAAATTATTTTGATCTTGCAAATTATTTTGATCTTGAATTAAATCCTACTTTCTGTAAACCGATCATTAAAGACTTGCATTTTTCACATTTAGTTGCTCGTGTCCACATTTTTTTCGTGTTTAATTTGTCCGACTTGTAGTTCCTATTCAAATAAATTAACCGTGTAGATCCACACAAAACATCGTTGAACAAATTTAACTAAACTTGGAACTCAAGGAACAATCAAACTCTGTCAAATTCAACATATGAGCTTGTTAAATTATAATTACTCAACTTTAATCCAAACAAATTGTTAACCAAACATATTCTGTTTTTATTTTGCCATAAAAACCCATTCTTATTTTATGTAGAAGGAGATTTCAACAATCCGAAGCCCAAATAAAATAAACCATGATTTCTCGAGACTTGGCATTTGCGTTATTGCATTATTTGTGTGGCAATTGTGTGTTATCTTCAAAATGTCAATAAAGCGTATCTAAAATCAATAATTTTTAATTCAAGAAACAATAACAAACCCACTGCACAATTACTTTATGAAAACATTATTTTCCACCCGCATTCAAACCTATAATAATGTGTGAGAGGCTTATATGGTCAAATTTATAATGTGTGTTATATTCCAATATGCAAATCACAATACATATTACATGCAAGTATTATAATATATTATGGTGTTTTGTTATGTCGCACGCAATGAAAATGTTTGCTTTGTGGAATTTTCCAAAGCTTTCACTGAGAATAAAAGCCCAGTGTTGAACATATGGGCAAACCGAATCCGAAATTATTCGAAAAATTGGAGAAAGTGAATGCGTTTGTGCTTGACAAGCATTCAGTAACCGCAGAAAATAACAGATTTTTGGAAGTTCGTAAAGGAAATAATAAACTTGGAACAAGAATTCACCATCTATCAGCCGAAAACGTATTAAAGCATTTACGTTTCAAATAAAATAAATATTTGAAAAGCAATATTTTCGCTGCTTCACGCCAATATCGGGCGTAATGGTCGTAACATCTCTGATGGCGCGGAATATAATATCAGGCGCATATGTAATTTTTACGATTGCTTTTCAGGGCGACTCCGGGGGACCCCTGGTTGTGGACGGCAAACTCATCGGCTTGGTGTCGTTCGGACGCAAGGTGGGTGGCGAGAAGAAGACGACGGTTTTTACGCGAGTTCGCAATTTCCTGGACTTTGTAGAAGAGGTAGTGCCTGGTTTTTAATTGTTAATAAATTGTACAAACTGTTAGCTCTTGTTTTATTTCAATGCGGTCAATTAGTGCAATTAACAGTGCACAATCGAGAGCCAATAGTGCAACAAGGTCAAGGGACTTCGAAATAATTACAGCCGATACTATCAGCTTACAGGGATGTGTTTCAAGGAAAAGTAAACGTTCCAATAAATATATTAAGAACAAAAGCTGCTAATCCGGATTAAAGTTAAAAAGCGCATATTTCAGGCTCTATGTTTACATTTTTCTCTTCATGGCTAGAGGCCGAGGGCAAATTGCTCCTTTCAAGAAGATTCATTACTGCGAAACAGGACGGCGAAAAACTTAATCTCAAATCAATTCCAAGGGCTAATCAATTATTAAAAATATGTTGGGACAAGCAATCCGCTTTTGTTTAAATAATTATTGATTATCGGGCAGGAAATTACGATCTGGGGCTACTACAGAACAATAATAATAATAGAATAAGTTAGTACAAGTCCAACAATAGTAAATAGCTCGAGGTAATGTCGAACTATGCTCACAGAAAAATCCAAAGCCGTTGCACTAAATTGAGTAATCGCAAATTTTCCTACACCTGACCCCCTCATTAGCATTTAAACTTATTGATTAATTGTAATTCAATCACCATATTGCCGTGTTTACACATGTGAGGCCACACAAGTGCTTTTATAGCAATATCGTGTCGCGTACGCGCCCTGATTTTTTATCTCTTAAATTGCATAACATTGTACCAGAATGCAGCAAAAAATTATCTTACACCCTCGCCATTACGTATTCAAGAGTCTGGACATCTGATCTGTCATGTCATAATTCGTTCCAGCGACGTGGCGTTCGCAAAATACCTTATGTTTACTTAATACGTCCCAAAGGAGCCCAGAAATATATTATTTGGACGAAAAAACATCACGGACACAATTTACATAAATTTAAATATTCATGCCTCGCGGCTGAGGAGTTAATAAGCCGGAGAATAGGACATAAGGACATTCAATTATTGCTAAAAGAATGATAAGAGGCGAAATTCAACGTAACAGTTGGGAGAAAGCCAAAACTTTTATTACTTTTTAATTTATGATAAATTAACTTCCCAAACATATCAAAAGAAGGGCGGCGGTGCGTCCGTTTTTTACCAACTTTTAATTAAAGTAATGTTGATTGTGTAATAAATTGATGGATTCATCGCCCGAGGGCGGAGCAAATTCGAAACCGCCAAGAAAAATGAAAAACATTAAATTACACCCTAACTGAATTTTCCAGAAACACCTTTTAATTTATACTTGCCAGATTGGTAATCCGACGACTGCTGATCCAAATCGCACTTTTAAATGAGTATTGATTTGGGCGCATTTATTTTTCCTAGAATAAATTGCCCCATTCGGAGGACTAATTTTAAAAAATAAAAACGGACAATCATTTTAATTAGCTCAAATTATAAAGCGTCATATTTATCAAAGAGATGACAGGTCACCAGAGGCGGAATTAAACATTCACACAAAATTTCATCACGGTTTTTAAACCATTCGCCGACTTTTAGCGTCCACTCGCCAAACATGCAAACCTCATCTGGAATTTTTCTTTGAAAAATCAGTCGTTGCCAAAACAACCCACCTGATAGAGCTTCGCCTCTAATCACTTCTGATCCGTTGGCTAAACCGGCAAAGTCATTACAAGAAAACAGTTTTGAAAACGTACCACAAATCCAGTCATTGGGGCAACAAAACGGCTCGTCACTTTTTTGGTAATAAACCGGGGCACAAATTTCTTGGAGGAACACAGCGTGTTTGAGCTGTTCACCACAAGAGATTCTTTTGCAAAAAGGTGGCCCTAAGTCACCTATAAACCCTTCCTGGCAAACACACCTCAGACAGGTGTTTTGAGGGTAAAAATCCTGACCTTCTAAATACTCCTCTCCATCAATCACACATTTTGTGACATCAGTAAAAGAAGCTAAGACATAAATAAAAAAAAACAAAACGAATTAATGTAGATATTACGACACGTTTCCCCAATTGAACAACAATGTTCCAAAGTGTATTTCCTGTAACATCCTTCCGGTATTGGCTCTCCAAACCACTCAGGACAATCCAAAACTGCACACTCAAAATTGTATCTACGTTAAAATTAAAGTCTCATTTCAAACATCATTTAAACCCACCCAGTGTAAAAATTGCTGCAAAAACAACCCTCATCACACGAGGGAAGAGATAAATTTTTTTCAACAACTTGAGAAAATTCATAAATGTTTCCCCTAAAGTGGCAATAGTCGTACCATGGTCCTAAACCTTCACAGGAATATTTAACAGGACATTCGGAGTTTGTGTTCGCTTCGCTGTATTGAGGAACACATCCCAAGTCCTCGTAAAGTAAAACTCCCAAATAATCGCAATCATCTGCACTTGCAAAAAACACTTGGACTAAAACATAGAGCACAAGTATTGAAATCATGGTTTAAAATAAACCCATCACACAAGAACAATTTTTTTAATAATTTGTTAGAACGGAAGTAAGCAATTTACATTGTGACAAATGTTGTAAACAAGTTTAAAACAAATTAAGTGCAAAAATAAGGCAAAAACTTGGAATTTCCACTCAATATCTAGAAACATGGACCATACATAGAGGGTGTCTCACCTAAGACTTTCGAGCCTGATATCTCAGATTATTGGCAGCGGATTTTTATAAAATTTAAAATGCATATATTTAAGAAGGTAAAGATTAAAATACAATTAATGCACAACTCAAGTAATTTTTACGTGCTTTTTTAAAATTTCAAGTCTCTTAAGTCTTTTAACAACAAAATCTAATTTTTTCCTTTGATCAGCCGAGCGATTTGGTTAATTTTTTGTATGGCCATCTATTTTTCGGTTTAATGATCCAATGGTAATTTAGCGTACTTTAAATAAAAGAAATGTGTTTTAATTTTTTGCCCCTAATGGAAAGACCACCTCCTTAAATATGTGCATTCTAAATTTCACAACAATCCGTTGAGAAATAACTGAGATATTAAGCTCGAAAGTCTTAGCTGAGACACCATGTAGAATATATAGAAGTCTAAAGTAATTTTTACGTGCTTTTTTAAACTTTTAAGTCTCTTAAGTCTTTTAACAACAAAATCTAATTTTTTCCTTTGATCAGCCGAGCGATTTGGTTAATTTTTTGTATGGCCATCTATTTTTCGGTTTAATGATCCAATAATAATTTGGCGTATTTTAAATAAAAGAAATGTGTTTTAATTTTTTTGCCCCTGATGGAAAGACCACCTCCTTAAATATGTGCATTCTAAATTTCATAACAATCCGTTGAGAAATAACTGAGATATTAAGCTCGAAAGTCTTAACTGAGACACCATGTAGAATAGATAGAAGTCTGAATTGTATTGTATTAAAAATTCATGTGCCAGTGTAAAGCAAAATAAAAATGCACAACAAATCCGTGATGAAACCGCAACGCGTAGGTTAAATATTAACACATTTGTATAAACTGTTTCATACAAAACCCTGTTTCCATATTTTTTAATTAATAAATATATTCTATCGTCAACAGCGATAAGAGAAACTTGACTCTATTAATCTTAATTGATGGTATAAATATGTTAATTTGTAATAAATATTGAGAAACTTATTCATTCAGTTGTAGCGTTCCCATGAACTAAAACAATGAAGCACAATTTTTATTACCTCATTTTCATAATAATTAGCCCTGTACTGTGTAAGTATAATTGTAATAAAACAAATTTATAAAAAAATGTTCCTTTAGCTGAAAAATGCGACAATTTGGGGGTTTTATTGTACGAAGACTTGGGATGTTCGCCACATTACGCCAAATCTAATCCGTGTCCTGCGAGCTACACTTGTCATGCCTTGGAAACCTCAGACAAGCATTGTTTTTACAAGGGCAAGATTTACCAAATTGGTGAAATCGTAGATAACCAAATATCTAATGGCAGCTGTTACCAGTCATGCCGCTGCACTAAAGAGAAGGAATAGTAAGTCTCTATTTTAAGTTTTGTCGAAATACAAATGTAAAATAAGTGCGAATTTCCACTGTACGGTTTCGGATTGTGACGAATGGCTCGATTCGCCGATAGGACGCGGGTGTTACAGACAATACTCCCTTGACGGTTGTTGTGCGAGTGGGCAAAGTTGTCGTAAATATTTACGTAAACTTATCTCCCCATTCATTTATCAACACTTTCAGCACCTTATAACAATGTCGCGAGATGTGTAATTGACGGTAAGGAGTACAAAGAGGGGGAGAGGTTCTACCCGGAGAAAACATGCTTACGCTGCATTTGTCAGAAGGGATTTAGGGGTAAATTAGAGGAGCCTTTCTGCAAAAGAAAAACATGCGACGTGCAGCTGGAGAGATCAATTCAGGATTTTTATCAAGGATGTGCGCCGCTCTACGGGCCGAAAGGAAGGGTGCTGTGCTGCCCCTACGGCTGGATTTGTCGTATGTTTTTCAATTCGTTCAACGATCACATTTAATTGCAAAATTTCAGCCGATGGTTCTGAAAATATCCAAGGGCGCACTAAAACAGGTGGGTTTTAAAGAGTCTGACTGGTTTGTAACGCGATTTTTTAGACGACTCTTGCAAATTTGGAGAAAAGTATTTAAAAATCGGAGACTCAGTCGAGAAACTGAACGTTAAGAACGGATTTGGCGAAGTTATAAGAAAAATTGTGTGCGAGTGTGTGCTCCCCCCGCTGTTGACCTGTAATGTCGTTCTTACCAACTTATCACAAATAAGTTTATAAATTATTATCAATATTTTTTACACTTTTTCTCGTTAAATCGTTAAAACATCCTTTAGAGCGCATTCACCCCAGGCAATAAAAGATTCATATATTGACACTACACTGTTATTGTTAGGTACCAAAATATGCATAATGCATGAGTTATAAAAGACTGTAAATCCCCTTTCCTTTGATAACAGTGCAATTTGTAGCCGCATATTCATAAAACGAGAACTTTTATCAACCTTGACCACATCTTTATTACTTCAATCGTTTAAAAAATTGTGGGAAAATTCTTCGACTTGAGGCCAGTTTTGAGCGAAATTCAATATTCGCTCCGACCGCTGAAAATCAAATGTGAATGTAAAGTAGCTCCTCTGGTGATATGCGTTGATTCCAAGTGATAAAATAAACTTAAAGTACCTTAAATCGCTTTAATAAATGCATAATTTAAAGTTTGAACTGGAACAAGTAAACTGAAGGAAGTTGCTAGCAAGTATGAAATTTAATTTCGTCTGAGGAGGTATTGTTTGTTCGAAAGTTCGATGTTAGCAAAACGTCCTCCAGATAGAAATAACAAGAATTATTAGCGCACACTCTAATTCGGGTGATAAGCGGTAATTATATTAGTTCCAAGTTATTTCCAAACCAAACTACAAGTTCAATATTTTATTAGCCAGTGAAAGTAAATATACAAGTAAGCAAATTACTCAAAGGGACATTTGCAACTTATAATTAATACAAACGGATTTTTATTTTGATACTGTGCTGAAGAGCATAAATTACGTTTAAGTTTTTCTGAGACATTATTATCTACATTTAAAAGCAAACAAAAGAAGGGAAAGGCAAACCAATACCAACAACAAAAATACAGATAGATAAAACACACAACATTAATAATAATAATAATAATAATAATAATAATAATAATAATAATAATAATAATAATAATAATAATAATAATAATAATAATAATAATAATAATAATAATAATAATAATAATAATAATAATAATAATAATAATAATAATAATAATAATAATAATAATAATAATATAACAATAATAATAATAATAATAATAATAATAATAGAAATATATAATTTTTGCAGCCTTTTCGAAAAATATCAAAACAATTACAGTGAAAATGCTTCAGTAGCTGTTTTCGATAGAAAATTTTTACTATAATTTTGTTTCTTGCGATTAAATAAAAAACCTACACTTTAGGTAGTCTTTTTAAAACTGAACACAGGGTAGCACTTTTGTGTGTTCAGTGAGTTCAAAACTCACTCAAACTAGAGCTCTCAGATACGAACTGAACAAATAGTGTCATCTCTTGGCCAAAACGAAAACAATGAAAGCAATTTTTAGAAAGCTTCATCCATCCTTTCGATACGATTAACAAAAATAACTTTAGAGCAAAGATATACATTACATTACCCTTTGAAATAAAGCTATTTAATAAAAAAACTTTTTTTGTTACTTTCAGCACGATTTTGGCCGAAAGTGGACATAATTTCTCCAAAAATCACTAAACTTGTGTATTTTCTAGTCAAAAATAGTGGACGTGCGCTAATCCTACCGGATTCAGAGTGGCTGTGATTTTTATTAACAATGTTTTTCGCGACTTTAGTAAACAATCTCAGTTAACTAAAAATTTTAAGAGATAAATTAAATGTTTTCCTTTAATTTTTTTATAATTAAAGAAGTAAGTCATCTAAGGATTCAACGCTAAAGTTTGAAGTTATGTTTCACCTTTACGTTTATCTCTTTTTCTCTCAAAACAAAAGGTATTTTCCCTTTATTAGGATGTGCTCTTAGTTTATAATTTGGTGCCTTTACGTACTTTTACCTTTTGCCGCATTATTTTCTTATTTTGTCAGTTTTATGCTCCGCTTTACGTTTATACGTCTATGTGTTCTCTCATTCTCTTATTTTTGCTTACGTGTTGTTTCCTTACCTTTTCTACACTTTTTTTCATAGAAAAATTGTTACACCTGATCCGGGTTCAAACCCCCGACCTCCCCCGTCGTAAGTGGCGCTTATACCACTGAGCCACCAGGCCCTAGGTACTTTTGCAGATATTTTAACATAAACTTTGCACCAATTATTTTCTCGAATTTAACGTATTGCTTTCTTATGTGTTTTACGCACTACTCTGTCACTCTATGTGCTGTTTCAATAAAAATTCAAAAATAAAAACACACTGATAACAAAAATTATTTTATTTTATAAAAGTATAAATAGAACAACCACAATTTTATTTAAACGTAGATCTCACTTCCGCTCTCAACTGAAACATTTGTAAAGTAAAGGCACTCGTAAAGAGTCGCTTGTGATACATTTGCTTAATCTCGAACCTAAAAAACAAATATTAAATTTTACTCAAGAAAAATCAATTTTTCTACCCGGCGTTACTAAATAACTGCCTAGCTTCCTCCTGACACTCGGTAATGACTAGTTCCATGTAATCAAACCTATGAATCCGACTCCAGTTTTGCGCAGTTTGCGTCAACATCAAACCTATGCCTTTTTTTCTATATCTGAAAAAACCTCGTAATTATTTTCACATCAATTGTGACTTTAATACCGCTCGTCTACCGCTAAGCGAAACAACCATGACCAGTCTTCTGAGAGATTATGCTGCATTACAGCACACGTCCCAACTATCTATAAACAAAAATTACGATAACTTAATCGCAGTTCAACCACGACTCTGCGTAAATAAAGATGTGTATTTTTAATCTATTACTGCTCTTTGTGGTTCTCCAGCCGACTTTGTCCCAACATTTCAACTACATTGAAATCAGATACGTTAAAAACAACACGGTTTTTGTATCGCCGTACGCAGACGACGTCAATTTCGAAAAAGAAATCACAGACATTTGGATCGACAACCAGACAATCCCCGTTTTGAAAACCGGAAGTTTCCAAAACTTGCCGAAGCTCAAAGTTATCAAAATTCAAGACTGCGGGTTGGACAACATTGAAGACAACGCGTTTGAGAATCTCCCAAAATTGCGAATACTCAACTTGAGCAAAAACCACCTAAAAGTGGTTAAAAATCGAACCTTCAGTCACCTCGCCATAATCAAACTGTACTTGGCAATGAACGGAATTGAGTCGCTTGAGAGCGGAGCTTTTCACAACATCACAAATTTGGAAGTGATTGATTTAAGTGGGAACAAACTGCGACTGTTGCACACCCACATGTTCAGAGGCACTCCCTTTTTGCGACAAATTGATTTCAGTTTTAATAAAATCGAAACAGTGGCGTCCGAGTGTTTTAAAGGCACTTTCAATGGGGTGGGACAAGGGGAAGATTCTTTTCTCAAACTGAACGACAATCAAATGAAACGTGTAAAATTGGGACAACTCGAGGGACTTTACAATATTAAAGAACTCAATTTCGGGAATAATATTATCGAACACGTGGACTTGAACACTTTCAAGAAGTTCAATTCCATTGAAATCCTCAATCTGGAGAACAACCAACTGCCATCGTTGCATGATTACGTGCTGAGAGACTTGCAATCAACAATTGTTTACATTGACTCAAACCCTCTGACTTGCGAGTTCGTGAAAAAGTTTGCACGCTGGTGTGCCAGTAATAAGAAGGACAATACAGTTAATTCTAGTCATTTGAAGCAATGTAATGTGTGAAATAAACTTACTGTTTTCCTATAATTTGTGTTATTTATTCCCTCATTTAGAAACTTCTCCTGTGGGATAACTTTGTGGAAACAATTTTGCGGTTTCTCTGTGAAAAAGTAAGGCTCGTACGCTTCAGCGACCCAGCACTGTAGGGCCCTCTTACTGTGCATTAATTCAGCCGCTTTCATTAAAAACGAACCGTAGATCAAAATGTACAACATGATCAGTACCGCAGGTACTGATAGTAAACAATACTGTAAAGGTACGCCCATGAAAATGAACATGAAGGCTGCCAATAGCACAATTGCTTGGAAAGTGACCTAAAATTGGTTTTTTGAAACGTATAAAGAGTGTGGGCGTTAATACTTCGTTAAAAAGCGCCGAAATGAAGGCTTTAGTCACGTTGGAAATGTAGGCGTTTCTTACGACTTCGGAAACGGACGGAAAATCGTCCGGTTGAGATTCTCTTATCACAACATAATACATGGTAAAGATAACATCTAAAAATTAGTTTTGTAAAGTCAAAATGTGAGGTTACAATGGTTTGACGTTTCCACCTCCACTCTTCCCTACCACTCCATTTACGATTTATGAGTTTTGAATGAAATTAACGTACGGCCGTTTGAAGTCGGCCATTATTTTTACAGCAAATCATTCATAAATTTTTTGCAGTATTCATTCAATATTTAAATGCAATGATCTGATTGGGCCGATTGATTTATCAAGGGCCATTGTATTTATGTGAGAAACCAATCAGCTTAGAGTGATTAATACAATGGACGCATTTGGTTACTTAAATTCTACATTCATTCTAAAAAACAACAATTTTAATGAAAATCATAAAACTAATTAACGAGGGCCATTGTGGAACTGTGGAAGTTTGTTTAATTATTATTATAACTATTTTTTGGAAATAATTTTTGGAAACGTTTATTCATAATTTCACACCTACCATTTTGAATAAAAAATTAAAAATAAATAAAACAAAAATAAATAGGACCAAGAACATTAAAATATACAGAAATATTTAGTTTATTACCTACCTATTGTAGATATAGGTTTTTTGGTCTCCAAATTTTCAAATTTTACATACCTTATACCTACCCACGTAGCACAAACATTTCCATTAGAAATGCAATGTATATAGCTAATTTCAATGGATATACATACTTACTTAAAGTAGCAACAATAATAATAATAAATCAAAAAAATTGCTCATTTTTTTAAATGTTAAATACTATCCTAAATACCAACCAAAAGATTTGACTTACCTTATACTTGCTTTTTATACGTTAAACACGTATTGTAATAAATAATATAAGCGAACATTCTGTGTTCAAAAACTTTATATGAAAAAAACCTTAATATTAAGCTTAAATAAAACTAAATAACAAACTCTAAAAATAAACGTTAATTCCATAGACAACTCTAAATAATAATAATAATAAAACTAAATATTTAAGGATTCCTCTAATTATCAAATTAATAACTAATTTGTCCAGCGAGAACCACGTGGAGATTTAGAGCATTCTTGATAAGAAAAAAGGAAATAAGGATAAGGTAAACGAATATTATTAGAAAATGAGGGGAATAAAGAAATTACTGCTTTGTGAAATAAAAAAATAAAGAAATACAACACAAATATCTTTTTTTTACTTGGTGTTAAATAAAATACACTTACCTTTATATGACATCTGATGCTTTTGCTACTAATTGTAGCAAGACATTAATATGAATTCAATTAAAAAAAATATTTGCAACAAGCGACTGTTATTAATATTATTCAAAGTAAAGAATACACAATACCTTCCAATATATGGTACTCAAACTAATAAATTCAACACCTCACATGATATATAGAAAAAAAATGCACCTACCTTCACGTGGCTTCTGCGTTGGCTACTGTTTGTAGCAAAACATTAAAAAAATTAAAAAGACCATTAAAAATCTTTATTTGAATAAAAATTACAAGGGGCTGTTTTCAATATTAAAGAATTAACAATACGTTCCAATATATGGTACTCAAGCTATTAAATTCAACACCTTACACGATAAATAGAAAGAAATGCACCTACCTTTATATGGCTTCTGCGTTGGCTACTGTTTGTAGCAAGACATTAAGAAGAAATTAAAAAGAAAACCATTAAAAAAGGTTTATTTGCATTAAAGTTAGAGCAAGCGACTTTATTTTATCTGAATCACCCCGTAGAAGGTAGAAATAAATCTCTATTATTCACTTTAAACTCATTATCATGTTACGCACTACGTAGGGTAAGGCCAAGGTTAAAACTATTTGATAAATCAAATAATATTGAAAATAAAACTGTGTGCAGTGGCAAACACCGAGCTACTTGGTCTTGTACAGAATAAGTAATCGGGAAAATTTAATAAAAGATGATTTTGCTGTGTTTAATTGCCGTAATAGTGATATTAAGCTATCGGTTTCTTTACCGACCGCATAAATACTGGCTTGAAAGGGGTGTAATTCAAGGAAATCCAAAACCCTTACTTGGACATTTCATGGGCACAACATTTCATAAACAATCTTTCGCCGATTGTATTCAAATGGTGTACAACATGGCACCTAATTCCAGGTCAGTATTATCTAAACCCATCTCTTGTTTTGTAAAAACTTGGCTGCTAGATACTGTGGAATGTATCAATTCACAATGCCGACTCTGGTCGTCCGAGACCCAGATTTGATCAAACAAATCACAGTAAAAGACTTCGATTATTTCTTGAACCATCGCACTTTTATTCCGGAAGAGTGTGACGCACTCTGGGGCAAAAACCTCTTCGCTTTGACCAATCAGAAGTGGAGAGACATGAGGAGCACCCTTAGTCCGGCCTTCACCGGCAGTAAAATGAAATTCATGTTTCCACTAATCTCCGAAACTGCCGAATACTTCATAAGACACTTTTTGTCAAAGCAGGAGGATGTGGTAACAGTGGAAATGAAAGACGCTTTCACGCGATTTACCAACGATGTTATCGCAAATACCGCGTTTGGCGTCTCGTGTGATTCGCTAAAAGAGCGCGAAAATGAGTTTTATTTGATGGGGAAGGAAGCCACCGATCTCAAAGGTTTCTGGAAAAATATTAAATTGCTTTTGTTCTTTTTAATCCCCCAAGTATTTAAATTATGCAAAGTCAGGTTTTTCTCCAAATCGGTGGCCAATTTTTTCACTAATTTAATCAAGGGGAACATCACCAAAAGAGAAGAGTTTGGAATCGTCAGACCCGACATGATTTACCTCCTAATGGAAGCTAGAAAAAACGTTTCGAATGAACCAATCTCCGATGAAGACATAACGGCCCAAGCCCTGATTTTCTTTTTCGCCGGTTTTGACACCGTTTCTTCAGCCATGTGTTTCATGTCGTACGAGCTAGCAACCAATCCAGAAATCCAGGAAAAACTACTCCAGGAAATAGATTCAGTTGAAGGAAAACCAACATACGATACTTTAATGAATTTAAAATACTTGGATATGGTAGTTTCCGGTAGTTGTTTTATCTATTATTGATAACCAGTCGTAACAATTATTTCTAGAAACGCTAAGAAAATGGCCAATAAGTGTGGCCACGGACCGGATCTGTAACAAACCATACACAATTGAGCCCAAATCGCCAGACAAGAGACCCCTTCTTTTAGAAAAAAATCTAGCCGTTTGGATCCCAGTTTACGCCCTCCATAGAGACCCCAACTATTTTCCGGACCCCAATCGCTTTGATCCCGAGAGATTTAACGAGGAAAATAAAGCTAACATTAAGCCCTACACTTATTTACCTTTCGGACTTGGACCGAGGAACTGTATTGGGTCCAGATTTGCTCTCCTTGAAATGAAAATTTTGTTTTTCTACATTTTGTCCCACTTCGAGATTACTCCAATACCACGGACACAAATACCATTAAAAATTAATAAAACACAGTTTGCGCTAACGGCCGAAGATGGGTTTTGGCTGGGTCTTAAGAGGCGTCAGAAATAAAATACTGTTGTGACTCTGTAACTGGCTTAAATAAACTTGTTTATTCTATGACTTTGTTTTATTGCGGGTGAAAATGACTCGTTTACAAGCACAAACTTCTATTCTAGAAGCTTTTTGGAGTGACTATAAATCATGTGGATAGAGATTCCACTATTCAGTCGCAGATAATGCACACCTTGTTTCGTCAAACATTCAACGCAAGGTCGAAGCTATCTCCCTTTGAGTGATTTTGTACAATCATTTCGCACCAAACCGGCGACTAGTTGTGATCAAAAATGTTTTGGATTTTAATTGTAATCGCTGCAATAATTGCGATCTCATATCATCAATTGAGACGTTATCACAAATATTGGTCGGAAAAGGGCGTCCAGCAAGGTGACCCATTGCCCCTTTTTGGGCATTGTTTGGGTACCACCCTGCAAAAGCAGTCACTTTCTGAATTTATTCAAATGTCGTATAACGTTGCTCCCGATGCCAGGTGAGTCCATTAAACCAATACATTTTTGTTAATTTGTGATTATTAGATATTGCGGAATTTATCAGTTTTATTCACCAATTCTTATAGTCAGAGATCCAGAGTTAATAAAACAGATAACAGTGAAAGATTTTGACCACTTCGTAAACCGCATGGCTTTTATTCCCGAGGACTGTGACCCACTGTGGGGAAAAAATTTGGTGGCTTTAACTGATCAGAGGTGGAGAGACATGAGAAGTACGCTTAGCCCGGCCTTCACCAGCAGTAAAATGAAATACATGTTTTCCCTAATTTCGGAAAGCGCTGAGCAGTTTGCGCAATATTTCGCAAACCAAGACCAGGATTTAATCACAATTGAGATGAAAGACATATTCACAAGGTTCACAAACGATGTGATTGCCAACACTGCGTTCGGGGTCAAGATTGACTCGTTGGAAGAACGCAACAATGAGTTTTACTTAATGGGGATAGAAGCCACCGATTTTAGGGGTTTTTGGCGAAACATGAAAATCGTAATTTATTTCATATTCCCGACATTATTCAAAGTAATTGAGCAAAATTGCGTAACGTTGTTTAATCGTAGAATTCCAGTCACTTGGTTGGCGATTTTTCTCCAAAAACGTTGCCGATTTCTTCGTAAAACTAGTCAGGGACAACATTGCCAAACGAGAAAAACATGGAATTGTGAGACCTGACTTGATCAATCTGTTCCTAGAAGCTCGAAAAAACGGTTTGAAATACGAAGAACAAGAGCACGCTTTAGACACAGGTTTTGCCACGGCCGAAGAGTCAGAAATTGGAAAAAACGGAATGGTTAGACAAACACTGACTGACGTGGACATAGCCGCTCAAGCCCTCTTATTTTTCTTCGGTGGCTTCGACTCTGTTTCCTCAATGATGTGTTTCATGTCGTACGAACTTGCGCTAAACCCGGACGTCCAGGCAAAACTCCTCCGCGAAGTTGACGAAACTTTTGAATCGTGTGACGGCAAACTCACGTACGAAGCACTGATCAAAATGAAGTACTTGGACATGGTGGTGTCAGGTGGGCCACTTGACTGTTTCAAACTCTAAATTGTAACTCACTTTGTAGAAACATTGCGGCTTTGGCCCACAAATGTCTCGGCTGACCGTGTTTGCACCAAACCTTACACCATTGAGCCAAAAAACCCCAACGAGAAGGCGCTTCATTTGGAAAAAAATACCAACGTAATTGTGCCAATTTTCGGCATCCACCGGGACGCGAAAAATTTTCCCGAACCAAATCGCTTCGACCCCGAGAGATTTAGCGACGAAAATAAAGCCAACATCCGACCGTACACCTATTTGCCCTTTGGGGCCGGACCGCGGAACTGCATCGGCTCTAGATTCGCCCTCCTTGAGACCAAAGCGCTGTTCTTTCATCTGTTATCCAAATTTGAAATAACCCCAGTGGAACAAACGCAAATTCCCATACAACTCAACCGCAAGTCCTTTAATATGACGGCGGAAAATGGGTTTTGGTTGGGTCTCAAGCGGCGTAAAAATGATAACTAACCAGTATTTTTGTCACTGAAATTATTAAATGCACTTTACGCTTGCTAACATTTATTCCCAGTCCTTTTACACAATCGATAACTTAAAATAGTGCACCCGTAATTGATTTAGATGCAGTAACCGGAAGTTAATAATGTTGATTAAATGCGAGTACTAATTGAATAATGAGCTCTGAAAATAGAACCTGGCAATAATTACTTTCATTCTCCTAAAACTAACTGAAAACCAAGGTCAAAACAATACAAACAAACAAGTTGCGCGCTTCAGTCGTCGATTTTCATAAACTGTGTCAATATGATATGGTTTTCAACTGCTGTAATTACAATAATTGCCCTATTCTACTGGCTTTTAATCCGGCCATTCAAACACTGGATTAAAAAAGGAGTGGCCCAAGGCAACCCGGTGCCCGTATTTGGGCACCTATTGGGTACAATCCTACACAAACAATCCTTTTCGGAGATGATTCAAACGGTTTATAACATCGCTCCTGATTCCAGGTGAGTGGCACAAGCAAGCGCGGTTTTTAAATGATTATTATCAGATACTGTGGAATGTATCAATTTTTCCAACCAATGCTGGTCTTGAGAGACCCAGAACTGATCAAGCAAATAACAGTAAAAGATTTTGACTTGTTCATGAACCACAAGGGCTTCATTCCACCAGACTGTGAGCCACTAATGGGAAAAGTCCTGATATTGTTAACCGATCAAAAATGGAAAGACATGAGAAATACACTCAGTCCGGCATTTACAAGCAGCAAAATGAAATACATGTTTGGTCTGATCTCCGAAAGTGCGCAGCGATTTACTGGGCATTTTTCGAAAAAGAATGATAACGTTATCACAATTGAAATGAAAGATATATTTAGTAGGTTTACGAACGATGTTATCGCTAATACAGCCTTTGGTGTGGAAATTGATTCGTTAGAAGAGCCCAACAATGAATTTTATTTGATGGGACTTGAAATCACAAATTTTCAGGGCGTGGTGACCTTTCTGAAATTCCTGACATTTGTTATCCTTCCCCGAGTAGCTAAAGTAACAAATAACTAAACTGTTGGCACGGCTTAACACAATTTTTCAGTTTTTGAAACTTACATTTTTCTCCAAAAAAGTTGGCAAATTCTTCACCAAAGTCATAAAAGAGAATATCGCAAATAGGGAAAAACACGGAATTGTGAGACCTGACATGGTCAACCTACTACTAGAAGCACGAAAAAATTCAGACACACAGAAAATAACAGACGAGGATATAACATCTCAAGCCATTATTTTTTTCATGGGCGGTTTTGACCCAGTTTCTTCACTAATGTCCTTCATGTCGTACGAACTTGCGGCCAATCCGGACGTGCAAACGAAACTCCTCCGCGAAATTGACAAAACTTACGAACGTTGTGACGGAAAGCTCACTTATGAGGCTTTGGTAGAAATGAAATTTATGGACATGGTGGTGTCAGGTAATTGTCGCGTTTCCAAAATCGTAATAAATCGTCTGCTTTAGAAACGTTAAGGCTTTGGCCAGCAAACGGGATGACTGATCGCGTTTGCAACACTTCGTATATAATTGAACCAAAGGACTCAACAGAGAAACCACTCCGTTTGGAGAAAGGTGACGTCGTAATGGTGCCAATTTTTGGCATTCAGAGGGACCCTAAATATTTCCCTGAGCCGAACCGTTTTGACCCCGAAAGGTTTAATGAAGAAAATAAAATCAAAATTAAACCCTACACGTATTTGCCTTTCGGGACCGGACCGAGGAACTGTCTTGGAACTAGACTAGCCCTACTTGAAACCAAAGCACTATTCTTCCACCTCTTATCAAACGTCGAAATTATTCCCGTAGAAAAAACGGAAATACCGTTGCGACTCAACCGGAAGTCGTTTAATATGACTGCCGAAAACGGATTCTGGTTGGGCCTGAAGCGGCGTAGTGATAAGTTGTAAAAACTTTATTTAAATGACCCAATAAATGTAAATAAAAAATAAATAACGTTTTGTGTTTTCGAAAATTGTTTAAAAAATCAATGGGTAAAATTTTAAGAAAGATAGATTAGTAATAAATTTAATAAGGTGTTTACCGTCTCATTCTTATCTAATTCCTATATCTAGAGGATCAATAGCCTTTTACGATTGTCTATTATGTTGTAACTTGGTGCAAGTTAAATGTTCTGTTATGAAACCTTGACACCAATGAAGGTGATTGTTTCAAATGGACCCCTTGTTATAATTCGTCACTGCCACAATTAGGACCAAATTTATAAATTTGCCGCAAAAATTCGCAGCCTAATTCGTCAACAATATTGCTTAGGTATTAGACAAATAATACTCCAAAGCCAAGGTTGAAGCAGTGCAAACAAACAAAGTGCGTTTGATTACATTTCGCGGAACAGATCATCACAGATCAGTCGTATTTATATTCGCGGATAACGCGCAACGTCCTAGTAACAGTGTCCAAAATGTTGTGGATTTTGGTATCAATTGCAATAATTGCACTTTCCTATTTATTCCTAATCCGGCCGTTCAAATACTGGACGAACCTTGGCGTGGAGCAAGGGAACCCAGTGCCCGTATTTGGGCACAGTTGGGGCACAATTGTCCACACACAATCTTTTGCTGATTTGGTCCAAATGGTGTACAATATCGCGCCAGGTGCCAGGTCAGTGTTTTAAAACTCAACTAATAATTTGCTAATTTTTTTGTAACAGATACAGTGGAATGTATCAGTTTTTCACACCAACTCTCGTACTGAAAGACCCGGATTTGATCAAACAAATTGCGGTAAAGGAGTTTGATTCGTTTTTAAACCATCGCAGTTTTATTCCGGAAGACGTTGACCCGTTGTGGAGCAAAAACCTTTTCTCTTTGACTAATCAGAAGTGGAGGGACATGAGGAGTACCTTGAGTCCAGCTTTCACTAGCAGTAAAATGAAGTACATGTTTGTATTAATTTCCGAAAGTGCGGAGCAATTCATTGGCCACTTTTTAAAACAAAAGGAAGATGTAATCACAATTGAGATGAAAGATACGTTTACCAGATTTACGAATGATGTTATTGCAAACACAGCTTTCGGTGTAAAAATTGATTCGTTGGAAGAACGCAATAACGAATTTTATTTGATGGGGAAAGAAGCTACAGATTTTAAAGGGTTTTGGAGAAATCTGAAATTTTTGATACTTTTATCATGTCCCACGTTGTTTAAAGTAATTAACAAGAAACAAAATTAATACAAGTAACATTTAATAGTAATTTTTTAGTATTTAGGGATCAATTTCTTTCCCAAGGCTGTTAGTAGCTTCTTTCGAAGACTGGTCAAGGATAATATTAATAACAGAGAGAAACATGGCATTGTCAGACCCGACATGATCAATCTATTATTAGAAGCGAGAAAAAATGGTTTGAAAAATGAAGAACAAGAGCCAATTTTAGACACTGGTTTTGCCACAGTCGAGGAATCAGATATTGGGAAAAATGGTGCAATCAAACAAAAAATAACCGACGACGACATAACAGCCCAAGCTCTTCTCTTTTTCTTTGGTGGTTTCGACTCAGTTTCTTCGCTAATGTGCTTCATGTCTTACGAACTTGGAATTAATCCTGACGTCCAGGAAAAACTCCACCAAGAAATTGACGAGACTTTGGAAGCCTGCAAGGGAAAGCTGACATACGAAGCTTTGATGAAAATGAAATATATGGACATGGTGATCTCTGGTAAACTCACGATTTATTTAAATTCACAATTTATTAAATTTTTGGTTTTAGAAACGTTGAGACTTTGGCCCACGGCTGTGGCCTCCGACCGCCTTTGCAACAAACCCTACACAATCGAGCCCAAAGACCCGACAGAAAAACCAATCCACTTGGAGAAAAACTCAGTCGTGTGGATTCCAATTTTTGCCATTCATAGAGACCCTCAGTATTTCCCAGAACCCAACCGTTTCGACCCGGAGAGATTCAGCGATGAAAATAAAAATAACATTAACCCTTATGCGTATATGCCTTTCGGTGTCGGCCCTAGGAATTGCATTGGATCCAGATTTGCTCTTCTTGAAACCAAAGCTCTGTTCTTCCACATTTTGTCCAAATTTGAAATTGTGCCAATCGAGAAGACAGAAATACCGTTGCAGCTCAATAGAAAGTCCTTCAGCATGACGGCCGAAAACGGATTTTGGTTTGGGCTCAAACGACGCGAAAGCAACAAATAAACATGCTTTTAACAGAAGTCAGTTTTTGATTGTTTTTAATTAATATAACACGTACTGTATACTCATTTAAATATACTTAGGTAGCGACTTTTGTTTGATTTTTCGACAGTATTAAAAATAAATAAAACTTGTATCAGTGAAAATTACATAAGATAACACAAATAACACTACAAAGATGAAGATACGTAGAACTTGTCTTTTTGAGCTGGACCGAGCTGTGCTAGATCTTGATTTGCTTTGCTTAAAAATTTAGCTCTGATATTTTACCTGTTACCATAATCTGAGATAGTACCTGACGAGATGACAGAAATTCAGTTTACAAAAAAACAAGAAGTTCTTTAAGTAAAATAAATTTTAGTTTTGAATTTATTATGTATTGTGTATTGTATTGTATTAATTTTTGTCCAAAAGCCACTTTAAAATAAATTTATTTTATAAGGTTCTTCAGGAATGGATAATAAAATATCAAGTGTATTTAGTTATTTTTTGTTTTTTCCTCGTTCCTGATTTTTTACAGCACTCAGTAATAGTAAAGTACCTACAAAGTATAAAACGTAAATCCCGAGACCTGCATTTGTTAAATGTACAATAGGTAATCCGATAGAAACTCGATTACAAATTGAAAAAAAATACATAACTTTCAGTAGTTTATCCTTTTTTAAAAATTACAACGTAGGTACGTACTTGTTGATTAATTAATTACAAGTTCTGTAAAATTGTGTAAAACATACTGTATGTTTGCAAAAATTATTTATTTGATCAAAAAAAGATAATAGAAGTAAAAATATTTATTTCTAAGTTAACACATTGCACAAAAGTTTTGCATACAAAACTGCAATTATTGCAAATATCAAATACATACGCATATAAACATTTTAGATATTTTCTTTGACCAATCTCCTAACAGAACAACAAACGAATCAGTGACGTTCGTACACATGGCAACAGAGACTCTCTAATCTTTATTATCAAACATAAACAGGAATTTTTGGAAATCTTTTAATAAAAAAGTAAATTTATGAAATTTATTGATTTATTAAATAAAAAACCGAATAATATTTTTTAACCAAAAATTGTCTACAAATATAACATTATTACGTTCAAACTAACAACAGATCATATTATTTATGTTTTTTAACTAGCTTTTTCGAGTGGACTGATTGTGAATCAGTTTTAATAGTTTCAACATATTAAAAAAATTGAAACTGTAAGACGACAGATATTTTGTTATTTTATTAACGTAAAATAATGAGTAGTTTCATCAGACTGTTTTATATTTAATCATGTGGAGAAATTTATTTTTATTTATCAGATTTCTTCCTAAAACTTAAATTTTTTAAAGGTTTGTTTAGAAATATACATAGCATAACTCAAATTTTTATAACAAAAAATATGATTTCATTAGAATAAAGAACTATTGTAATTTATTTAAAAAACGTAGGAATAATTTAGAAATAAAAAATAAGCTAGCGGAATACTGCCGGAAAGTAAAGATCATATAAAAATTTGAATATTTCGAACCATTGTTATTTTTTTTAAATATAAAAAATCAAGGAAATTTTAAGTACTTACCACAAACAACAATTAAAGCATTTTTTCAAGTTCAACTGAGGTAATTAATATTATTTGCTACAGTAAATTTCCAGCATTTGCCACTTTAGTGATTTCAACATTGTAAAATAAAAGCGATAACTTAATCGTTAGGAATTATCTGCAAAGAATGAAACGTATAAATAACCAATCGAATATTTTTAAACCAAGCGTAAGTCGTAAACTTTTTTTTTGTTGCAAATTTCGGCGAGAACCCACCAATCAGACGTTCTCCCCATCCTGTTGTTCATTCATCTCTCTAAACAACTTCTGGAATAATTCTAAAAAAGGAACGTTGCGTAAATTGAAAATATTTGTGACTTCTGCACTTTAACACTCTTGCAACAAATGTGCGATAAATGTTTCAAAATCAGCCGAACCCCCAGCACCGATTACTTTATAAAGAGCGAATTTGAATCGACTCATTCACTCGTAACCAGTTCGGCAATTAGTATTAATTAGTGATAAGTTTTGTGTGATTTGTACAATGTTTTGGGCACTTATCCTGGCCGCTGTCTTGCTGGTAACCTACTGGTTACTCAGCAGGCCCTACAAATACTGGACCGAAAGAGGAGTCAAACAGGGAAAACCAGTTTTTATTTTTGGAGACTACTGGGGCCCCATGCTCCGGAAACAAACCAACGCCGAAGTGGTTGATATGTTGTATAACCAAATTGACAAAGAGGCAAGGTAATGTTGGGAAAGAAACATTTTTCGGTTTAGAAACTAAATAATAAATTACAGATATTGCGGCATTTACCAATTTTTAACACCTGTGCTGCTGATCAGAGACCCCGAACTTATCAAAAAAATCACAGTCAAAGATTTTGAGCACTTTGTGGACCACAGAATTGTGATCCCTGAAGAATCCGACCCTCTATCAGGGCAGAAATGGCGCGACATGAGGTCCACCCTCAGCCCTGTCTTCACCAGCAGCAAGCTCAAGTACATGTTTTCGCTGATTTCCGAAAGAGGAGAACAGTTCGCCCAAAGTCTTTTGAAAGAAAATAAGGACGTTATCACCCTTGATATCAAAAATTCATTCACGCGGTACACTAACGATGTGATGGCTAGCACCATGTTCGGAATCACCTGCGACTCTCTCCAAGAACCCAAGAACGAATTCTACTCTTTGGCCCAGAAATCGCAAGATTTCAGCGGCTTTTGGAAAAACGTTAAATTGTTGGGGTACTTCCTGTTTCCAGAATTTTGCAAGGTAATGACCACCAATTGAGAAAAAAAACAGAATTAACACTTGTTTACAGTCTCTGGAAATCAGTTTCTACTCCAAGGAAGTCAACAGTTTCTTCGAGAAACTCGTCACTGAGAACATCGGAAGTCGCCAGAAGCATGGCATCGTCCGTCCCGACCTGATCCACTTGCTGATGGAGGCCAAAAACCACGCCAAAAAATCCACCGGCTACCAAGAATCCAACAAAATGAAGACCGAAATCACCGACCAAGACATCGCCACGCAAGCCCTCATCTTCTTCTTCGGAGGCTTCGACACCGTCGCCTCCCTCATGTCCTTCATGTCCTACGAGCTCGCCACGAACCCCGACTGCCAGGAGAAGCTCCGCCAGGAAGTGGACGAAGTCATGCAAAACTGCAACGGAAAGGTCACCTACGAGGCCATCGTCAACATGAAGTACATGGACATGGTCACTTCCGAGACCCTCCGCAAGTGGCCCAACGCCCCAGCCGTGGACCGCGTCTGCACCAAGCCCTACACCATCGAGCCGGCGAGGCCCGACGAGAAGCCCATCCATTTGAAGGAGAACGACACCGTGCTTTTGCCCATTTATGCGCTACACAGGGACCCCAAATACTTCCCCAATCCGGACCGCTTCGAGCCTGAGCGCTTCAGCGAAGAAAACAAAGCCAACATCGAGCCCTACACCTACATGCCGTTCGGGTCCGGGCCCAGGAACTGCATCGGCCAGAGATTCGCGCTCATTGAAACCAAACTCTTCTTCTTCTACATTTTGGCCAACTTCGAGCTGATCCCGGTTGAGAGGACGCAAATCCCGCTCAAACTCACCAAAAATCCCTTCACCATGACCGCAGAAAAGGGATTCTGGTTGGGATTCAAGAAGCGTTAATGATATACAATGTACGAAATGTTTTATAATAAAATTATTTTGTGCCCGAACATTGGCTATTTTTTAATCGAGTTGCAAAAAAATGGAATTCTTTCAAAGATAACGCTCTTTGCTTCTTCGTTCTTTGCTGCTATAGCAACCCAGTATCAGTATCATGTTTGTGTGTGAAACGATTTTACGCATTCTGATTACACATTACAGATAAAGGAACAATTTTATAACCTTGACTTTTGCGAAATTATTATTGAAAAATTCTTGTTTTCTGAAGCGGTTGATTATAAAATGCTTACGATAAAGGGAAGATTCAATGACCTATGACCCGACAATCCAAATAAAATACCTTTTAATTAAGACGATTATAAATTATGAATTATTTTTATTGAAATCTCTGCATGTGGCCGGAAGTATTATGCAGTTTCTTGTTGTTTTCTCAAATAGGGCATTAGTTCATGATCATTTTAGCGACCAGTCCAACTATTTTGATATTGTATTAGATCATAGACGTTATTGACTTGTTTGTTACATAATTTGTTTTGAATTGCATTTTTAAGGGCTGGTTTGAAAGATAAAGACGAATAATTTTCCAAGAAATCGATTCGATTTTTATAGTTTATTAGAATATTTTTACAAAAAAATTGTTTAAAAATTCCACAAGCAAACAATAAAAAGAAATGTGATAAAAAATAATTGTATAAAGCAGATTGTTTTCTAGAAAAATTTTTAACTAATTGAAATCAAATTCAAAACTAAGCTAAAAAGATGTCAAAAAATAAGAGAAAATCTAGATAATTATTCTGTTCATTTTAACAAATTATTGCATCATTCTGTGATAACTAAATCAGTTAACTAAATAATAAAATCATAAATGTAATCAATAATTTTCGATGTGAAAAACTGACGCATGAAACATGGCGCTATTACGTATAATTATTTGGTTTAACAAATTTGACAAAATAAAAATAATTTTGTTTATATTTCTTAATCTTACTTTTGCATAACTGTACTCGTATCTTTTGTTCAAAATCAAAACCAAATAAACTACATATTTTTAGCGACGTTTCTATTTTAATTAAATCTTCATCAGGCTGCAATATTGATACGTCTTGCTTGAAGGTGACATGGACAGCACTAGTGATGACGATTTAATTAAAGTCCTAGAATAACACTTTTATAGAAGCGGAACATAATGGTTGGCAATGAATTCCTAGCTGAAGCCATCTAGCCGCATCATCACGTACTAAAAATGGCGCGAATTTAAAATAATTCCGATTACTTTATATTTTTTTAATTTTTGCTCACGTCAAAATGATGCCAATACCTTATCAAATACAATTATTATGAAAATTTCTTAATTGTATTTGAAAAGGTGGATGCACAGACAGCACAGATGGAAGAATTTTACCCAACATGACACGATCACATTTAATGTTAAAGATATTTATTAAATCCATTAAGTTTACGAAACTAATAGTCGTCACCGAATCGATAATAAAGACATACTTGCAATCAGCCAAACTGGCACCGGTCTGGCACCTTATGTTTGCAACTTCTGTCTATGGGAGTCTCCTCGCAGTGTGACTCACTTGCGGTTCGATCTCAAAAAACTCATTTTTGGGAAAAACGCACCTATCTACGTAAACCTTCTGGAGCTCATTACTACGTTATATTTTTGGAGATCATGTTGTTCCTAACCGATAGTAGGCAATAGTCTAACCTAAAGACGACACTTTGATCCACTATAATAATAAAAATTAACGTGATATTATAAAAAATAAACTCAAATTAAAATCAACAAAAATGGCGATTCAAGTAAAAAGTGAGTGAAAATAAAAATTATTTTTCTAATGTTATTTTCAATTTGCACAAGAAAATTCATAGTGTACGGTCATCAGGGCACTCAGAGGAATCGTTTGGTGTAAGTTTCAGCTTGAAAATCCAGAAGTAGTTAAAGTAAAAAATTACCAAGTTATACTTTATGTTTTATTACGTGGTGAAGTTAACAACACACGTTAACATACCCTTTATAAACGTTTAAACACCCTTTTTCATGAAAAGGTTGACACGAGAAGTGCATTTTTCAATAAATCTCACTGAAATTTATGTCGTTGACTCAAGGTAGATTTGTCTGTCCTTAAACATGTTCAATAATAATTAATAGCGCTCTAGAAGAGCAGGAAAGCACACAAAAAACATTAAAGTTAAAATTTAACACTTCAGAAGAGAGCATAATACACCCTAACCCTACTTTCTGAACTTTTGTCCTTATCTGGCAATAGCACATAATAAAGGTAGAGATTTCGACCCTAAATATCCTATCATAACGCTCTGAAAGGGCAGAGATGGAGACAAAATTCATAAAAGTATAAATTTTGTCATTTTCGGGTGACAACATAACCCTACTTTTGGAACCTACCGAATTTTCAACAAAACGAAACAAACAAACAATGTGGCTATACGCATTGCGATACCACTAATTTTCGCACCAAAATTTCACATTGCCAGTTTCTGTTTAAATAAAAACATGCATTTTTATTTTTCCATTGACTGCATGCGAAACTTTTATAATTTTAGACGTTTATAAGCAAATACATTTGTCATAATTAATTTTTTTAGATCAATGCTGTTCTATTTTAAATAATTCTGTGTATGAATGTTTCTAAGTTTGACGAATTTTTCCAGTGAATATTTCTGGTAATGACTTGTTTTAGACTTAAGTGACGTCACATCCGTGACGTGTCCCGAGGTTAGGTGTGCGGCGCAGACGGCGAGAGCGCTTCAGTCGACAGCGAGCAATGGCACGGGTTAGATCGTGAGCGGGAAGCAGGAGGCGAGGCGAGGCGAGGTGAGTCGGGTCGGTTTATTTAAATTATTGTGTATTGTGCGGTTTCCTTCAATTTATTCAGTTTGTTACTTGCCGTTGTCGTGAACGGACGTGTGCTCAAGCAAATCTAAATTTTCCGGTTTAAATTTTCAATTCGGTGACTAGTGGTCGCGTTTGAGTGACACATTTTAAATACAGTAAATAAAATTATAATCAAACACTCAAATAATTAATTGCCACGTAATAATTTTGTCTTTAATTTCAATGAATGAAAGTGGCTTGCTCAAAATTTAATGCAAATAAACATTTTTTTTAATGCTACAAACGGTAGCCAACGTGGAAGCGATATGAAGGTAGGTGTATTTTATTGCTATGTCGTATTTATTTATTTCACAAACCAATAATTTCATAAAACTTAATTGCAATTAAAATCTTTAAAAGCGGTGTTAAATAGTGATATTTTGAGTGACACATTTTAAATACAGTAACTATAAATAAAATAAAACACTAAAATAATTTATTGCCACGTAATTTTGCCTTTAATTTCAATGAATGAAAGTGGCTTGCTCAAAATTTAATGCAAATAAACATTTTTTTTTATTTCATTTTTATTATTATTATTTTTTTAATGCTACAAACGGTAGCCAACGTGGAAGCGATATGAAGGTAGGTGTATTTTATTTCTGTGTCGTATTTATTTATTTCACAAACCAATAATTTCATAAAACTTAATTGCAATTAAAATCTTTAAATGCGGTGTTAAATAGTGATATTTTGAGTGACACATTTTAAATACAGTAACTATAAATAAAATAAAACACTAAAATAATTTATTGCCACGTAATTTTGCCTTTAATTTCAATGAATGAAAGTGGCTTGCTCAAAATTTAATGCAAATAAACATTTTTTTTTATTTCATTTTTATTATTATTATTTTTTTTAATGCTACAAACGGTAGCCAACGTGGAAGCGATATGAAGGTAGGTGTATTTTATTGCTATGTCGTATTTATTTATTTCACAAACCAATAATTTCATAAAACTTAATTGCAATTAAAATCTTTAAATGCGGTGTTAAATAGTGATATTTTGAGTGACACATTTTAAATACAGTAACTATAAATAAAATAAACCACTCAAATAATCTATTGCCACGAAATTTTGCCTTTAATTTCAATGAATGAAAGTGGCTTGCTCAAAATTTAATGCAAATAAACATTTTTTTGGTTTCATTTTTATTATTATTTTTTTTAATGCTACAAACGGTAGCCAACGTGGAAGCGATATGAAGGTAGGTGTATTTTATTGCTGTGTCGTATTTATTTATTTCAAAAAACCAATAATTTCATAAAACTTAATTGCAATTAAAATCTTTAAATGCGGTATTGAAAAGTGATATTTTGAGTGACACATTTTAAATACAGTAACTATAAATAAAATAAACCACTCAAATAATGTATTGCCACAAAATTTTGCCTTTAATTTCAATGAATGAAAGTGGCTTGCTCAAAATTTAATGCAAATAAACATTTTTTTTGGTTTCATTTTTATTATTACTTTTTTTTAATGCTACAAACGGTAGCCAACGTGGAAGCGATATGAAGGTAGGTGTATTTTATTGCTGTGTCGTATTTATTTATTTCACAAACCAATAATTTCATAAAACTTAATTGCAATTAAAATCTTTAAATGCGGTGTTAAATAGTGATATTTTGAGTGACACATTTTAAATACAGTAACTATAAATAAAATAAAACACTAAAATAATTTATTGCCACGTAATTTTGCCTTTAATTTCAATGAATGAAAGTGGCTTGCTCAAAATTTAATGCAAATAAACATTTTTTTTATTTCATTTTTATTATTATTATTTTTTTTAATGCTACAAACGGTAGCCAACGTGGAAGCGATATGAAGGTAGGTGTATTTTATTGCTGTGTCGTATTTATTTATTTCAAAAACCAATAATTTCATAAAACTTAATTGCAATTAAAATATTTAAATACGGTATTGAAAAGTGATATTTTGAGTGACACATTTTAAATACAGTAACTATAAATAAAATAAACCACTCAAATAATTTATTGCCACGAAATTTTGCCTTTAATTTCAATGAATGAAAGTGGCTTGCTCAAAATTTAATGCAAATAAACATTTTTTTTGGTTTCATTTTTATTATTATTTTTTTTTGGTTTCATTTTTATTATTATTTTTTTTAATGCTACAAACGGTAGCCAACGTGGAAGCGATATGAAGGTAGGTGTATTTTATTTCTGTGTCGTATTTATTTATTTCACAAACCAATAATTTCATAAAACTTAATTGCAATTAAAATCTTTAAATGCGGTATTGAAAAGTGATATTTTGAGTGACACATTTTAAATACAGTAACTATAAATAAAATAAACCACTCAAATAATTTATTGCCACGAAATTTTGCCTTTAATTTCAATGAATGAAAGTGGCTTGCTCAAAATTTAATGCAAATAAACATTTTTTTGGTTTCATTTTTATTATTATTTTTTTTAATGCTACAAACGGTAGCCAACGTGGAAGCGATATGAAGGTAGGTGTATTTTATTGCTGTGTCGTATTTATTTATTTCAAAAAACCAATAATTTCATAAAACTTAATTGCAATTAAAATCTTTAAATGCGGTATTGAAAAGTGATATTTTGAGTGACACATTTTAAATACAGTAACTATAAATAAAATAAACCACTCAAATAATTTATTGCCACGAAATTTTGCCTTTAATTTCAATGAATGAAAGTGGCTTGCTCAAAATTTAATGCAAATAAACATTTTTTTTGGTTTCATTTTTATTATTATTTTTTTTTGGTTTCATTTTTATTATTATTTTTTTTAAGCTACAAACGGTAGCCAACGTGGAAGCGATATGAAGGTAGGTGTATTTTATTGCTGTGTCGTATTTATTTATTTCACAAACCAATAATTTCATAAAACTTAAATGCAATTAAAATCTTTAAATGCGGTGTTGAAAAGTGATATTTTGAGTGACACATTTTAAATACAGTAACTATAAATAAAATAAAAACTCAAATAATTTATTGCCACGTAATTTTGCCTTTAATTTCAATGAATGAAAGTGGCTTGCTCAAAATTTAATGCAAATAAACATTTTTTTTTGGTTTCATTTTTATTGTTATTTTTTTTTGGTTTCATTTTTATTATTATTTTTTTTAATGCTACAAACAGTAGCCAACGTGGAAGCGATATGAAGGTAGGTGTATTTTATTTCTGTGTCGTATTTATTTATTTCACAAACCAATAATTTCATAAAACTTAATTGCAATTAAAATCTTTAAATGCGGCATTGAAAAGTGATATTTTGAGTGACACATTTTAAATACAGTAAGTATAAATAAAATAAAACACTAAAATAATTTATTGCCACGTAATTTTGCCTTTAATTTCAATGAATGAAAGTGGCTTGCTCAAAATTTAATGCAAATAAACATTTTTTTTATTTCATTTTTATTATTATTATTATTTTTTTTAATGCTACAAACGGTAGCCACCGTGGAAGCGATATGAAGGTAGGTGTATTTTATTGCTGTGTCGTATTTATTTATTTCACAAACCAATAATTTCATAAAATTTAATTGCAATTAAAATCTTTAAATGCGGCATTGAAAAGTGATATTTTGAGTGACACATTTTAAATACAGTAACTATAAATAAAATAAACCACTCAAATAATTTATTGCCACGAAATTTTGTCTTTAATTTCAATGAATGAAAGTGGCTTGCTCAAAATTTAATGCAAATAAACATTTTTTTTATTTCATTTTTATTATTATTATTTTTTTTAATGCTACAAACGGTAGCCAACGTGGAAGCGATATGAAGGTAGGTGTATTTTATTGCTGTGTCGTATTTATTTATTTCAAAAAACCAATAATTTCATAAAACTTAATTGCAATTAAAATCTTTAAATGCGGTATTGAAAAGTGATATTTTGAGTGACACATTTTAAATACAGTAACTATAAATAAAATAAACCAATCAAATAATTTATTGCCACGAAATTTTGCTTTTAATTTCAATGAATGAAAGTGGCTTGCTGAAGATTTAATGCAAATAAACATTTTTTTTGGTTTCATTTTTATTATTTTTTTTTTTTGGTTTCATTTTTATTATTATTTTTTTTAATGCTACAAACGGTAGCCAACGTGGAAGCGATATGAAGGTAGGTGTATTTTATTGCTGTGTCGTATTTATTTATTTCACAAACCAATAATTTCATAAAACTTAAATGCAATTAAAATCTTTAAATTCGGTGTTGAATAGTGATATTTTGAGTGACACATTTTAAATACAGTAACTATAAATAAAATAAAACACTAAAATAATTTATTGCCACGTAATTTTGCCTTTAATTTCAATGAATGAAAGTGGCTTGCTCAAAATTTAATGCAAATAAACATTTTTTTTATTTCATTTTTATTATTATTATTTTTTTTAATGCTACAAACGGTAGCCAACGTGGAAGCGATATGAAGGTAGGTGTATTTTATTGCTGTGTCGTATTTATTTATTTCACAAACCAATAATTTCATAAAACTTAATTGCAATTAAAATCTTTAAATGCGGTATTGAAAAGTGATATTTTGAGTGACACATTTTAAATACAGTAACTATAAATAAAATAAACCACTCAAATAATTTATTGCCACGAAATTTTGCCTTTAATTTCAATGAATGAAAGTGGCTTGCTCAAAATTTAATGCAAATAAACATTTTTTTTGGTTTCATTTTTATTATTATTTTTTTTAATGCTACAAACGGTAGCCAACGTGGAAGCCATATGAAGGTAGGTGCATTTTTTGCGTTTTATCTTGTGATGTGTTGATTTAATAGCTTGTGTGCCATATATTATACCGTATTGTGTATTCTTTATTCTGTATAATATTTATTAAAGTCGCTTGTTGTAACTTTCCTACAAATTAATTTTTTTGTTGGTTGTGTTTTTAATTTATTTTTTAGGTTTTGCTACAAATGGTAGCAGATGCAGTATAAAGGTAAGAGCATTTATTTAACGCCAAGTGAAAAAGCTTTGATTTTTGTGTACTATTTTTTCATTTCACAAACCAATAATTCCTTTATTCCCTTCATTTGAAATAATCATTGTTTACCTCATCCTTATATCCATTTTTCCTGGCAAGAATGCTCTAAACCTCCACGTGGTTCTTGCCGGACAAATTAGTTATTGACTAATTTGACCAATTAGAGCAATCCTTAAATATAACATTGTTGACTGTTTTTTACAGCCGTAAAATTATGTCGCTTGTTGTAATTTTCATGCAAATAAAAATTTTTTATTGGTGTTGTTTTTAATTTTTTTTAATGCTACAAACGGTAGCCAACGTGGAAGCGATATGAAGGTAGGTGTATTTTATTGCTGTGTCGTATTTATTTATTTCACAAACCAATAATTTCATAAAACTCAATTGCAATTAAAATCTTTAAATGCGGTATTGAAAAATGATATTTTGAGTGACACATTTTAAATACAGTAACTATAAATAAAATAAACCACTCAAATAATTTATTGCCACGAAATTTTGCCTTTAATTTCAATGAATGAAAGTGGCTTGCTCAAAATTTAATGCAAATAAACATTTTTTTGGTTTCATTTTTATTATTATTTTTTTTAATGCTACAAACGGTAGCCAACGTGGAAGCGATATGAAGGTAGGTGTATTTTATTGCTGTGTCGTATTTATTTATTTCAAAAAACCAATAATTTCATAAAACTTAATTGCAATTAAAATCTTTAAATGCGGTATTGAAAAGTGATATTTTGAGTGACACATTTTAAATACAGTAACTATAAATAAAATAAACCACTCAAATAATTTATTGCCACGTAATTTTGCCTTTAATTTCAATGAATGAAAGTGGCTTGCTCAAAATTTAATGCAAATAAAAATTTTTTTTTTATTTCATTTATATTATTATTATTTTTTTTAATGCTACAAACGGTAGCCAACGTGGAAGCGATATGAAGGTAGGTGTATTTTATTGCTGTGTCGTATTTATTTATTTCACAAACCAATAATTTCATAAAACTTAAATGCAATTAAAATCTTTAAATTCGGTGTTGAATAGTGATATTTTGAGTGACACATTTTAAATACAGTAACTATAAATAAAATAAAACACTAAAATAATTTATTGCCACGTAATTTTGCCTTTAATTTCAATGAATGAAAGTGGCTTGCTCAAAATTTAATGCAAATAAACATTTTTTTTATTTCATTTTTATTATTATTATTTTTTTTAATGCTACAAACGGTAGCCAACGTGGAAGCGATATGAAGGTAGGTGTATTTTATTGCTGTGTCGTATTTATTTATTTCACAAACCAATAATTTCATAAAACTTAATTGCAATTAAAATATTTAAATGCGGTATTGAAAAGTGATATTTTGAGTGACACATTTTAAATACAGTAACTATAAATAAAATAAACCACTCAAATAATTTATTGCCACGAAATTTTGCCTTTAATTTCAATGAATGAAAGTGGCTTGCTCAAAATTTAATGCAAATAAACATTTTTTTGGTTTCATTTTTATTATTATTTTTTTTAATGCTACAAACGGTAGCCAACGTGGAAGCGATATGAAGGTAGGTGTATTTTATTGCTGTGTCGTATTTATTTATTTCAAAAAACCAATAATTTCATAAAACTTAATTGCAATTAAAATCTTTAAATGCGGTATTGAAAAGTGATATTTTGAGTGACACATTTTAAATACAGTAACTATAAATAAAATAAACCACTCAAATAATTTATTGCCACGAAATTTTGCCTTTAATTTCAATGAATGAAAGTGGCTTGCTCAAAATTTAATGCAAATAAACATTTTTTTTGGTTTCATTTTTATTATTACTTTTTTTTAATGCTACAAACGGTAGCCAACGTGGAAGCGATATGAAGGTAAGTGCATTTATTTACTGAGGTATTGAGTTTGATTTGAATTTTAATTGCCACAAATTGAAACGTATTGTGTATTTTTTATTTTGTTTAATATTGACAAACGTTGCTTGTTGTAACTTTCATGCAAATAAAGATTTTTATTGGTGTTGTTTTAATTTTTTAAATGTCTTGCTACAAACAGTAGCCAACGCAGAAGCCATATGAAGGTAGGTGCATTTTTTTGCGTTTTATCTTGTGATGTGTTGATTTAATAGCTTGTGTGCCATATATTATACCGTATTGTGTATTCTTTTTTCTGTATAATATTTATTAAAGTCGCTTGTTGTAACTTTCCTACAAATTAATTTTTTTGTTGGTTGTGTTTTTAATTTATTTTTTAGGTTTTGCTACAAATGGTAGCAGATGCAGTATAAAGGTAAGAGCATTTATTTAACGCCAAGTGAAAAAGCTTTGATTTTTGTGTACTATTTTTTCATTTCACAAACCAATAATTCCTTTATTCCCTTCATTTGAAATAATCATTGTTTACCTCATCCTTATATCCATTTTTCCTGGTAAGAATGCTCTAAACCTCCACGTGGTTCTTGCCGGACAAATTAGTTATTGACTAATTTGACCAATTAGAGCAATCCTTAAATATAACATTGTTGACTGTTTTTTACAGCCGTAAAATTATGTCGCTTGTTGTAATTTTCATGCAAATAAAAATTTTTTATTGGTGTTGTTTTTAATTTTTTTTAATGCTACAAACGGTAGCCAACGTGGAAGCGATATGAAGGTAGGTGTATTTTATTGCTGTGTCGTATTTATTTATTTATTTCACAAACCAATAATTTCATAAAACTTAATTGCAATTAAAATCTTTAAATGCGGTATTGAAAAGTGATATTTTGAGTGACACATTTTAAATACAGTAACTATAAATAAAATAAACCACTCAAATAATTTATTGCCACGAAATTTTGCCTTTAATTTCAATGAATGAAAGTGGCTTGCTCAAAATTTAATGCAAATAAACATTTTTTTTATTTCATTTTTATTATTATTATTTTTTTTAATGCTACAAACGATAGCCACCGTGGAAGCGATATGAAGGTAGGTGTATTTTATTGCTGTGTCGTATTTATTTATTTCACAAACCAATAATTTCATAAAACTTAATTGCAATTAAAATCTTTAAATGCGGTATTGAAAAGTGATATTTTGAGTGACACATTTTAAATACAGTAACTATAAATAAAATAAACCACTCAAATAATTTATTGCCACGAAATTTTGCCTTTAATTTCAATGAATGAAAGTGGCTTGCTCAAAATTTAATGCAAATAAACATTTTTTTTGGTTTCATTTTTATTATTATTTTTTTTTGGTTTCATTTTTATTATTATTTTTTTTAATGCTACAAACGGTAGCCAACGTGGAAGCGATATGAAGGTAGGTGTATTTTATTTCTGTGTCGTATTTATTTATTTCACAAACCAATAATTTCATAAAACTTAATTGCAATTAAAATCTTTAAATGCGGTATTGAAAAGTGATATTTTGAGTGACACATTTTAAATACAGTAACTATAAATAAAATAAACCACTCAAATAATTTATTGCCACGAAATTTTGCCTTTAATTTCAATGAATGAAAGTGGCTTGCTCAAAATTTAATGCAAATAAACATTTTTTTGGTTTCATTTTTATTATTATTTTTTTTAATGCTACAAACGGTAGCCAACGTGGAAGCGATATGAAGGTAGGTGTATTTTATTGCTGTGTCGTATTTATTTATTTCAAAAAACCAATAATTTCATAAAACTTAATTGCAATTAAAATCTTTAAATGCGGTATTGAAAAGTGATATTTTGAGTGACACATTTTAAATACAGTAACTATAAATAAAATAAACCACTCAAATAATTTATTGCCACGAAATTTTGCCTTTAATTTCAATGAATGAAAGTGGCTTGCTCAAAATTTAATGCAAATAAACATTTTTTTTGGTTTCATTTTTATTATTATTTTTTTTTGGTTTCATTTTTATTATTATTTTTTTTAAGCTACAAACGGTAGCCAACGTGGAAGCGATATGAAGGTAGGTGTATTTTATTGCTGTGTCGTATTTATTTATTTCACAAACCAATAATTTCATAAAACTTAAATGCAATTAAAATCTTTAAATGCGGTGTTGAAAAGTGATATTTTGAGTGACACATTTTAAATACAGTAACTATAAATAAAATAAAAACTCAAATAATTTATTGCCACGTAATTTTGCCTTTAATTTCAATGAATGAAAGTGGCTTGCTCAAAATTTAATGCAAATAAACATTTTTTTTTGGTTTCATTTTTATTGTTATTTTTTTTTGGTTTCATTTTTATTATTATTTTTTTTAATGCTACAAACAGTAGCCAACGTGGAAGCGATATGAAGGTAGGTGTATTTTATTTCTGTGTCGTATTTATTTATTTCACAAACCAATAATTTCATAAAACTTAATTGCAATTAAAATCTTTAAATGCGGCATTGAAAAGTGATATTTTGAGTGACACATTTTAAATACAGTAAGTATAAATAAAATAAAACACTAAAATAATTTATTGCCACGTAATTTTGCCTTTAATTTCAATGAATGAAAGTGGCTTGCTCAAAATTTAATGCAAATAAACATTTTTTTTATTTCATTTTTATTATTATTATTATTTTTTTTAATGCTACAAACGGTAGCCACCGTGGAAGCGATATGAAGGTAGGTGTATTTTATTGCTGTGTCGTATTTATTTATTTCACAAACCAATAATTTCATAAAATTTAATTGCAATTAAAATCTTTAAATGCGGCATTGAAAAGTGATATTTTGAGTGACACATTTTAAATACAGTAACTATAAATAAAATAAACCACTCAAATAATTTATTGCCACGAAATTTTGTCTTTAATTTCAATGAATGAAAGTGGCTTGCTCAAAATTTAATGCAAATAAACATTTTTTTTATTTCATTTTTATTATTATTATTTTTTTTAATGCTACAAACGGTAGCCAACGTGGAAGCGATATGAAGGTAGGTGTATTTTATTGCTGTGTCGTATTTATTTATTTCAAAAAACCAATAATTTCATAAAACTTAATTGCAATTAAAATCTTTAAATGCGGTATTGAAAAGTGATATTTTGAGTGACACATTTTAAATACAGTAACTATAAATAAAATAAACCAATCAAATAATTTATTGCCACGAAATTTTGCTTTTAATTTCAATGAATGAAAGTGGCTTGCTGAAGATTTAATGCAAATAAACATTTTTTTTGGTTTCATTTTTATTATTTTTTTTTTTTGGTTTCATTTTTATTATTATTTTTTTTAATGCTACAAACGGTAGCCAACGTGGAAGCGATATGAAGGTAGGTGTATTTTATTGCTGTGTCGTATTTATTTATTTCACAAACCAATAATTTCATAAAACTTAAATGCAATTAAAATCTTTAAATTCGGTGTTGAATAGTGATATTTTGAGTGACACATTTTAAATACAGTAACTATAAATAAAATAAAACACTAAAATAATTTATTGCCACGTAATTTTGCCTTTAATTTCAATGAATGAAAGTGGCTTGCTCAAAATTTAATGCAAATAAACATTTTTTTTATTTCATTTTTATTATTATTATTTTTTTTAATGCTACAAACGGTAGCCAACGTGGAAGCGATATGAAGGTAGGTGTATTTTATTGCTGTGTCGTATTTATTTATTTCACAAACCAATAATTTCATAAAACTTAATTGCAATTAAAATCTTTAAATGCGGTATTGAAAAGTGATATTTTGAGTGACACATTTTAAATACAGTAACTATAAATAAAATAAACCACTCAAATAATTTATTGCCACGAAATTTTGCCTTTAATTTCAATGAATGAAAGTGGCTTGCTCAAAATTTAATGCAAATAAACATTTTTTTTGGTTTCATTTTTATTATTATTTTTTTTAATGCTACAAACGGTAGCCAACGTGGAAGCCATATGAAGGTAGGTGCATTTTTTGCGTTTTATCTTGTGATGTGTTGATTTAATAGCTTGTGTGCCATATATTATACCGTATTGTGTATTCTTTATTCTGTATAATATTTATTAAAGTCGCTTGTTGTAACTTTCCTACAAATTAATTTTTTTGTTGGTTGTGTTTTTAATTTATTTTTTAGGTTTTGCTACAAATGGTAGCAGATGCAGTATAAAGGTAAGAGCATTTATTTAACGCCAAGTGAAAAAGCTTTGATTTTTGTGTACTATTTTTTCATTTCACAAACCAATAATTCCTTTATTCCCTTCATTTGAAATAATCATTGTTTACCTCATCCTTATATCCATTTTTCCTGGCAAGAATGCTCTAAACCTCCACGTGGTTCTTGCCGGACAAATTAGTTATTGACTAATTTGACCAATTAGAGCAATCCTTAAATATAACATTGTTGACTGTTTTTTACAGCCGTAAAATTATGTCGCTTGTTGTAATTTTCATGCAAATAAAAATTTTTTATTGGTGTTGTTTTTAATTTTTTTTAATGCTACAAACGGTAGCCAACGTGGAAGCGATATGAAGGTAGGTGTATTTTATTGCTGTGTCGTATTTATTTATTTCAAAAAACCAATAATTTCATAAAACTTAATTGCAATTAAAATCTTTAAATGCGGTATTGAAAAGTGATATTTTGAGTGACACATTTTAAATACAGTAACTATAAATAAAATAAACCACTCAAATAATTTATTGCCACGAAATTTTGCCTTTAATTTCAATGAATGAAAGTGGCTTGCTCAAAATTTAATGCAAATAAACATTTTTTTGGTTTCATTTTTATTATTATTTTTTTTAATGCTACAAACGGTAGCCAACGTGGAAGCGATATGAAGGTAGGTGTATTTTATTGCTGTGTCGTATTTATTTATTTCAAAAAACCAATAATTTCATAAAACTTAATTGCAATTAAAATCTTTAAATGCGGTATTGAAAAGTGATATTTTGAGTGACACATTTTAAATACAGTAACTATAAATAAAATAAACCACTCAAATAATTTATTGCCACGTAATTTTGCCTTTAATTTCAATGAATGAAAGTGGCTTGCTCAAAATTTAATGCAAATAAAAATTTTTTTTTTATTTCATTTATATTATTATTATTTTTTTTAATGCTACAAACGGTAGCCAACGTGGAAGCGATATGAAGGTAGGTGTATTTTATTGCTGTGTCGTATTTATTTATTTCACAAACCAATAATTTCATAAAACTTAAATGCAATTAAAATCTTTAAATTCGGTGTTGAATAGTGATATTTTGAGTGACACATTTTAAATACAGTAACTATAAATAAAATAAAACACTAAAATAATTTATTGCCACGTAATTTTGCCTTTAATTTCAATGAATGAAAGTGGCTTGCTCAAAATTTAATGCAAATAAACATTTTTTTTATTTCATTTTTATTATTATTATTTTTTTTAATGCTACAAACGGTAGCCAACGTGGAAGCGATATGAAGGTAGGTGTATTTTATTGCTGTGTCGTATTTATTTATTTCACAAACCAATAATTTCATAAAACTTAATTGCAATTAAAATATTTAAATGCGGTATTGAAAAGTGATATTTTGAGTGACACATTTTAAATACAGTAACTATAAATAAAATAAACCACTCAAATAATTTATTGCCACGAAATTTTGCCTTTAATTTCAATGAATGAAAGTGGCTTGCTCAAAATTTAATGCAAATAAACATTTTTTTGGTTTCATTTTTATTATTATTTTTTTTAATGCTACAAACGGTAGCCAACGTGGAAGCGATATGAAGGTAGGTGTATTTTATTGCTGTGTCGTATTTATTTATTTCAAAAAACCAATAATTTCATAAAACTTAATTGCAATTAAAATCTTTAAATGCGGTATTGAAAAGTGATATTTTGAGTGACACATTTTAAATACAGTAACTATAAATAAAATAAACCACTCAAATAATTTATTGCCACGAAATTTTGCCTTTAATTTCAATGAATGAAAGTGGCTTGCTCAAAATTTAATGCAAATAAACATTTTTTTTGGTTTCATTTTTATTATTACTTTTTTTTAATGCTACAAACGGTAGCCAACGTGGAAGCGATATGAAGGTAAGTGCATTTATTTACTGAGGTATTGAGTTTGATTTGAATTTTAATTGCCACAAATTGAAACGTATTGTGTATTTTTTATTTTGTTTAATATTGACAAACGTTGCTTGTTGTAACTTTCATGCAAATAAAGATTTTTATTGGTGTTGTTTTAATTTTTTAAATGTCTTGCTACAAACAGTAGCCAACGCAGAAGCCATATGAAGGTAGGTGCATTTTTTTGCGTTTTATCTTGTGATGTGTTGATTTAATAGCTTGTGTGCCATATATTATACCGTATTGTGTATTCTTTTTTCTGTATAATATTTATTAAAGTCGCTTGTTGTAACTTTCCTACAAATTAATTTTTTTGTTGGTTGTGTTTTTAATTTATTTTTTAGGTTTTGCTACAAATGGTAGCAGATGCAGTATAAAGGTAAGAGCATTTATTTAACGCCAAGTGAAAAAGCTTTGATTTTTGTGTACTATTTTTTCATTTCACAAACCAATAATTCCTTTATTCCCTTCATTTGAAATAATCATTGTTTACCTCATCCTTATATCCATTTTTCCTGGTAAGAATGCTCTAAACCTCCACGTGGTTCTTGCCGGACAAATTAGTTATTGACTAATTTGACCAATTAGAGCAATCCTTAAATATAACATTGTTGACTGTTTTTTACAGCCGTAAAATTATGTCGCTTGTTGTAATTTTCATGCAAATAAAAATTTTTTATTGGTGTTGTTTTTAATTTTTTTTAATGCTACAAACGGTAGCCAACGTGGAAGCGATATGAAGGTAGGTGTATTTTATTGCTGTGTCGTATTTATTTATTTATTTCACAAACCAATAATTTCATAAAACTTAATTGCAATTAAAATCTTTAAATGCGGTATTGAAAAGTGATATTTTGAGTGACACATTTTAAATACAGTAACTATAAATAAAATAAACCACTCAAATAATTTATTGCCACGAAATTTTGCCTTTAATTTCAATGAATGAAAGTGGCTTGCTCAAAATTTAATGCAAATAAACATTTTTTTGGTTTCATTTTTATTAATATTTTTTTTTGGTTTCATTTTTATTATTTTTTTTAATGCTACAAACGGTAGCCAACGTGGAAGCGATATGAAGGTAGGTGTATTTTATTGCTGTGTCGTATTTATTTATTTCAAAAAACCAATAATTTCATAAAACTTAATTGCAATTAAAATCTTTAAATGCGGTATTGAAAAGTGATATTTTGAGTGACACATTTTAAATACAGTAACTATAAATAAAATAAACCACTCAAATAATATATTGCCACGAAATTTTGCCTTTAATTTCAATGAATGAAAGTGGCTTGCTCAAAATTTAATGCAAATAAACATTTTTTTGGTTTCATTTTTATTATTTTTTTTAATGCTACAAACGGTAGCCAACGTGGAAGCGATATGAAGGTAGGTGTACTTTATTGCTGTGTCGTATTTATTTATTTCAAAAAACCAATAATTTCATAAAACTTAATTGCAATTAAAATCTTTAAATGCGGTATTGAAAAGTGGTATTTTGAGTGACACATTTTAAATACAGTAACTATAAATAAAATAAACCACTCAAATAATTTATTGCCACGTAATTTTGCCTTTAATTTCAATGAATGAAAGTGGCTTGCTCAAAATTTAATGCAAATAAACATTTTTTTTTTATTTCATTTATATTATTATTATTTTTTTTAATGCTACAAACGGTAGCCAACGTGGAAGCGATATGAAGGTAGGTGTATTTTATTGCTGTGTCGTATTTATTTATTTCAAAAAACCAATAATTTCATAAAACTTAATTGCAATTAAAATCTTTAAATGCGGTATTGAAAAGTGATATTTTGAGTGACACATTTTAAATACAGTAACTATAAATAAAATAAACCACTCAAATAATTTATTGCCACGAAATTTTGCCTTTTATTTCAATGAATGAAAGTGGCTTGCTCAAAATTTAATGCAAATAAACATTTTTTTGGTTTCATTTTTATTATTATTTTTTTTTTGGTTTCATTTTTATTATTTTTTTTAATGCTACAAACGGTAGCCAACGTGGAAGCGATATGAAGGTAGGTGTATTTTATTGCTGTGTCGTATTTATTTATTTCAAAAAACCAATAATTTCATAAAACTTAATTGCAATTAAAATCTTTAAATGCGGTATTGAAAAGTGATATTTTGAGTGACACATTTTAAATACAGTAACTATAAATAAAATAAACCACTCAAATAATTTATTGCCACGAAATTTTGCCATTAATTTCAATGAATGAAAGTGGCTTGCTCAAAATTTAATGCAAATAAACATTTTTTTTGGTTTCATTTTTATTATTACTTTTTTTTAATGCTACAAACGGTAGCCAACGTGGAAGCGATATGAAGGTAAGTGCATTTATTTACTGAGGTATTGAGTTTGATTTGAATTTTAATTGCCACAAATTGAAACGTATTGTGTATTTTTTATTTTGTTTAATATTGACAAACGTTGCTTGTTGTAACTTTCATGCAAATAAAGATTTTTATTGGTGTTGTTTTAATTTTTTAAATGTCTTGCTACAAACAGTAGCCAACGCAGAAGCCATATGAAGGTAGGTGCATTTTTTTGCGTTTTATCTTGTGATGTGTTGATTTAATAGCTTGTGTGCCATATATTATACCGTATTGTGTATTCTTTTTTCTGTATAATATTTATTAAAGTCGCTTGTTGTAACTTTCCTACAAATTAATTTTTTTGTTGGTTGTGTTTTTAATTTATTTTTTAGGTTTTGCTACAAATGGTAGCAGATGCAGTATAAAGGTAAGAGCATTTATTTAACGCCAAGTGAAAAAGCTTTGATTTTTGTGTACTATTTTTTCATTTCACAAACCAATAATTCCTTTATTCCCTTCATTTGAAATAATCATTGTTTACCTCATCCTTATATCCATTTTTCCTGGTAAGAATGCTCTAAACCTCCACGTGGTTCTTGCCGGACAAATTAGTTATTGACTAATTTGACCAATTAGAGCAATCCTTAAATATAACATTGTTGACTGTTTTTTACAGCCGTAAAATTATGTCGCTTGTTGTAATTTTCATGCAAATAAAAATTTTTTATTGGTGTTGTTTTTAATTTTTTTTAATGCTACAAACGGTAGCCAACGTGGAAGCGATATGAAGGTAGGTGTATTTTATTGCTGTGTCGTATTTATTTATTTATTTCACAAACCAATAATTTCATAAAACTTAATTGCAATTAAAATCTTTAAATGCGGTATTGAAAAGTGATATTTTGAGTGACACATTTTAAATACAGTAACTATAAATAAAATAAACCACTCAAATAATTTATTGCCACGAAATTTTGCCTTTAATTTCAATGAATGAAAGTGGCTTGCTCAAAATTTAATGCAAATAAACATTTTTTTTATTTCATTTTTATTATTATTATTTTTTTTAATGCTACAAACGATAGCCACCGTGGAAGCGATATGAAGGTAGGTGTATTTTATTGCTGTGTCGTATTTATTTATTTCACAAACCAATAATTTCATAAAACTTAATTGCAATTAAAATCTTTAAATGCGGTATTGAAAAGTGATATTTTGAGTGACACATTTTAAATACAGTAACTATAAATAAAATAAACCACTCAAATAATTTATTGCCACGAAATTTTGCCTTTAATTTCAATGAATGAAAGTGGCTTGCTCAAAATTTAATGCAAATAAACATTTTTTTTGGTTTCATTTTTATTATTATTTTTTTTTGGTTTCATTTTTATTATTATTTTTTTTAATGCTACAAACGGTAGCCAACGTGGAAGCGATATGAAGGTAGGTGTATTTTATTGCTGTGTCGTGTTTATTTATTTCAAAAAACCAATAATTTCATAAAACTTAATTGCAATTAAAATCTTTAAATGCGGTATTGAAAAGTGATATTTTGAGTGACACATTTTAAATACAGTAACTATAAATAAAATAAACCACTCAAATAATTTATTGCCACGAAATTTTGCCTTTAATTTCAATGAATGAAAGTGGCTTGCTCAAAATTTAATGCAAATAAACATTTTTTTGGTTTCATTTTTATTATTATTTTTTTTTGGTTTCATTTTTATTATTTTTTTTAATGCTACAAACGGTAGCCAACGTGGAAGCGATATGAAGGTAGGTGTATTTTATTGCTGTGTCGTATTTATTTATTTCAAAAAACCAATAATTTCATAAAACTTAATTGCAATTAAAATCTTTAAATGCGGTATTGAAAAGTGATATTTTGAGTGACACATTTTAAATACAGTAACTATAAATAAAATAAACCACTCAAATAATTTATTGCCACGAAATTTTGCCTTTAATTTCAATGAATGAAAGTGGCTTGCTCAAAATTTAATGCAAATAAACATTTTTTTTTGGTTTCATTTTTATTATTATTTTTTTTTGGTTTCATTTTTATTATTATTTTTTTTAATGCTACAAACGGTAGCCAACGTGGAAGCGATATGAAGGTAGGTGTATTTTATTGCTGTGTCGTATTTATTTATTTCACAAACCAATAATTTCATAAAACTTAAATGCAATTAAAATCTTTAAATGCGGTGTTAAATAGTGATATTTTGAGTGACACATTTTAAATACAGTAACTATAAATAAAATAAAACACTAAAATAATTTATTGCCACGTAATTTTGCCTTTAATTTCAATGAATGAAAGTGGCTTGCTCAAAATTTAATGCAAATAAACATTTTTTTTATTTCATTTTTATTATTATTATTTTTTTTAATGCTACAAACGGTAGCCAACGTGGAAGCGATATGAAGGTAGGTGTATTTTATTGCTGTGTCGTATTTATTTATTTCACAAACCAATAATTTCATAAAACTTAATTGCAATTAAAATCTTTAAATGCGGTATTGAAAAGTGATATTTTGAGTGACACATTTTAAATACAGTAACTATAAATAAAATAAACCACTCAAATAATTTATTGCCACGAAATTTTGCCTTTAATGAATGAAAGTGGCTTGCTCAAAATTTAATGCAAATAAACATTTTTTTTGGTTTCATTTTTATTATTATTTTTTTTTGGTTTCATTTTTATTATTTTTTTTAATGCTACAAACGGTAGCCAACGTGGAAGCGATATGAAGGTAGGTGTATTTTATTGCTGTGTCGTATTTATTTATTTCAAAAAACCAATAATTTCATAAAACCTAATTGCAATTAAAATCTTTAAATGCGGTATTGAAAAGTGATATTTTGAGTGACACATTTTAAATACAGTAACTATAAATAAAATAAACCACTCAAATAATTTATTGCCACGAAATTTTGCCTTTAATTTCAATGAATGAAAGTGGCTTGCTGAAAATTTAATGCAAATAAACATTTTTTTTGGTTTCATTTTTATTATTATTTTTTTTAATGCTACAAACGGTAGCCAACGTGGAAGCGATATGAAGGTAGGTGTATTTTATTGCTGTGTCGTATTTATTTATTTCACAAACCAATAATTTCATAAAACTTAAATGCAATTAAAATCTTTAAATGCGGTGTTAAATAGTGATATTTTGAGTGACACATTTTAAATACAGTAACTATAAATAAAATAAAACACTAAAATAATTTATTGCCACGTAATTTTGCCTTTAATTTCAATGAATGAAAGTGGCTTGCTCAAAATTTAATGCAAATAAACATTTTTTTTATTTCATTTTTATTATTATTATTTTTTTTAATGCTACAAACGGTAGCCAACGTGGAAGCGATATGAAGGTAGGTGTATTTTATTGCTGTGTCGTATTTATTTATTTCACAAACCAATAATTTCATAAAACTTAATTGCAATTAAAATCTTTAAATGCGGTATTGAAAAGTGATATTTTGAGTGACACATTTTAAATACAGTAACTATAAATAAAATAAACCACTCAAATAATTTATTGCCACGAAATTTTGCCTTTAATGAATGAAAGTGGCTTGCTCAAAATTTAATGCAAATAAACATTTTTTTTGGTTTCATTTTTATTATTATTTTTTTTTGGTTTCATTTTTATTATTTTTTTTAATGCTACAAACGGTAGCCAACGTGGAAGCGATATGAAGGTAGGTGTATTTTATTGCTGTGTCGTATTTATTTATTTCACTAACCAATAATTTCATAAAACTTAATTGCAATTAAAATCTTTAAATGCGGTATTGAAAAGTGATATTTTGAGTGACACATTTTAAATACAGTAACTATAAATAAAATAAACCACTCAAATAATTTATTGCCACGAAATTTTGCCTTTAATTTCAATGAATGAAAGTGGCTTGCTCAAAATTTAATGCAAATAAACATTTTATTTTGGTTTCATTTTTATTATTATTTTTTTTTAATGCTACAAACAGTAGCCAACGCAGAAGCCATATGAAGGTAGGTGCATTTTTTTGCGTTTTATCTTGTGATGTGTTGATTTAATAGCTTGTGTGCCATATATTATACCGTATTGTGTATTCTTTATTCTGTATAATATTTATTAAAGTCGCTTGTTGTAACTTTCCTACAAATAAATTTTTTTGTTGGTTGTGTTTTTAATTTATTTTTTATGTTTTGCTACAAATGGTAGCAGATGCAGTATAAAGGTAAGAGCATTTATTTAACACCAAGTGAAAAAGCTTTGATTTTTGTGTACTATTTTTTCATTTCACAAACCAATAATTCTTTTATTTCCTTCATTTGAAATAATCATTGTTTACCACATCCTTATATCCATTTTTCCTGGCAAGAATGCTTTAAACTTCCACGTGGTTCTTGCCGGCCAAATTAGTTATTGACTAATTTGACCAATTAGAACAATCCTTAAATATAACATTGTTGATTGTTTTTTACAGCCGTAAAATTATGTCGCTTGTTGTAATTTTCATGCAAATAAAGATTTTTTATTGGTGTTGTTTTTAATTTTTTTTAATGCTACAAACGGTAGCCAACGTGGAAGCGATATGAAGATAGGTGTATTTTATTGCTGTGTCGTATTTATTTATTTCACAAACCAATAATTTCATAAAACTTAATTGCAATTAAAATCTTTTAATGCGGTGTTGAAAAGTGATATTTTGAGTGACACATTTTAAATACAGTAACTATAAATAAAATAAAACACTCAAATAATTTATTGACACGCAATTTTACCTTTAATTTCAATGAATGAAAGTGGCTTGCTCAAAATTTAATGCAAATAAACATTTTTTTTGGTTTCATTTTTATTATTATTTTTTTTTGGTTTCATTTTTATTATTATTTTTTTTTAATGCTACAAACGGTAGCCAACGTGGAAGCGATATGAAGGTAGGTGTATTTTATTGCTGTGTCGTATTTATTTATTTCACAAACTAATAATTTCATAAAACTCAAATTTGTGAAATTTGTGACGTTTGTGAAATTTTTACTTGTCAGCCGCGCATCGGCACCATGTTTTTCTTCAATAATCTGAAATTTTAAATCCGCCAATAGGATTTCTTTTTCCCGTAAAACACTAAGGCCATCTATCCGCATCATCAGTAAAACCTAATTCAGTGAGGGCTCGATTTGGCTATATCAGTTCGGGATGCCTGATTAAAGTCGAGTTTTGTTACTCCCTGTCCTAAGCAACCAAAACACAATTTCTTCTGTCAAAAAAAACTTCGTAAAAATAGAGGATCAACCAGGAAGTTTGTTTATTGGACACAAACTCAAAAAAATAAACTGGAAATATTTTTTTATTAAATTAAATAATTACAGAGTATAAATTACATTTATGTATAAAAATAGTTAATTATATTTACAGTACGAGAAAAGAGTTTCGTTTATCTAGACTAGACTTTTACACGTCGCTTGAGTCCCACCCAAAATCCTTTTTCCGCAGTCATATTTACAGCTTTGGGGTTGAACCTAATCGGAATTTGTGTTTTGGCAACTGGAACTATTTCAAAATTTGAGATCAAATGATACATTAGAATTTTCATTTCCAAGAGAGCAAATCTGTATCCGATACAACTCCTTGGGCCAGTCCCAAAAGACATGTAGGTGTACGGAACAATTTTTGATTTATTTTCTTCGCTGAAACGTTCCGGAATAAACCGATCTGGTTCTGGGAAGTACTGAGGATCTCTCTGAATGGCATAAATGGGAATATTTACAGTATCACCCACTTTCAAATGTAAGGGTTTTTCGTTTGGAAGTTTCGGTTGGATGGTGTAGGGCTTAACGCAGACACGATCCGAGGCGATGGCGGTTGGCCACTTCCGCAAAGTTTCTACAAAGCAAAAAAATATAATCAAAAAACAAATAGTAAAAAATTTCACCTGAAACAGCCATATGCATATATTTCATCTTCATCAATTCCTCGTAACTAATTTTCCCACCGCACTTTTCCCGAGTTTCATCGACTTCTTGTCGCAGTTTTTCCTGAGCGTCTTGTGCAACCGCTAATTCGTAACACATGTAGCTTATAACTCCCGCCACGCTGTCGAAACCGGCGAAGAAGAAAAGAAGGGCTTGGGCAACTATATCTTCGTCTGTTATTTGGTATTTTCGACTTTTCTTCCCGTTTTCGGTGTCTTTAACTGTCGTAAAGCCGGCTTCAGGCAAATCGTCCGCTTCTTCATTTTTCAAGCTATTATTTTTCGCTTTGACTAACAAATCAATCATGTCAGGTCTTGTGACTCCGTGCTTTTCCCGGCTTGATATATTCTCGTTGACCACTTGCCGGAAAAACGTGTAAATTCGTGGAGAGAAAAGATAAATTTTAAAAAACTAGAAAAAAAATCAACTAGAATGCAAATTATTTTCAAACTTCTCCAAATTACTGAAAGTATTTTTGGCGCCAAGGCGTTCATGAGAAACACAATCCTGGTCCTCATGGAGGTCATGTTACCGACTTCGTCTCCCATTTTGTAAAATTCGTTGTTTGGGTTTTCCAAAGAGTTGCAAGTGAATCCGAAAACGGTGTTTGCGATAACATCGTTAGTGAATTTCGTGATGGATTCTTTCATTTCCAATTCGAGCAAATCTTTGTTTTGTTTTAAAAAGTAATTTGCAAAGTCTTCCCCACATTGTGATATTGACGGAAACATGTATTTCATTTTGCTGCTGGTGAAGACAGGACTAACAGCGGCTCTCATATTACGCCATTTTTCGCCATCAAGAGACAACAAACTTCGTCCAAAAACAGGATCAACGTTTTCTTTGACAAAAACTCGACGGTCAACGAAATGATCGAAGTCTTTAACTGTTATTTCTTTGATCAGCTCGGGGTCTCTCAATATAAGACCTGGTGAAAGAAATTGGTAAACACCACAATACCTATAATTTTAATTGATCAATTGTTTAAAAAATTTATTTCAAATTACCTAGCATTTTGGTCGATTTTATAAAACTCGTCGACTAATTCAGGCGCTGAGTATTTGCGTATAATCATGGGCCATATATCCCCAAATAAAAAAACGGGTTTACTTTGTGGCACACCTTTCCTTGTCCAGTACTTATGAGGATAGATTATTTTCCAATAGAAATAAATAAGGGTAGCGATAGCTAACAACACCAACAACATTTTGTTGACTATTCTAAAATAAATACACAAGGAGAACTGCTATTATTCAACGATGACATAATAGTGGGGCTTGGATAGGATAATACGTACCATAGACAATTAATGTGTTTGGACAACCTTGAACTAGCTCCAAGCTGGTGCAAATACTAACACAATTCGTTATAGGCTGCCCAATTTATAGCAAAATTTTATCTAGTGGTTTTATCTTGAGTGCAGAAGAGCGATTTTACACCTTAGTGGCTTCTAAACCTGGTAATTTTTAATTTTTATTTTCGGAATGAACGGAATGAATATTTAGTGAGAAGTTAATATGCAGATGGCCGTTTTTCTAATTTTAGAACAGCGTTTACAGTCAATTAATATAACTGCTACTGTATTATACCATACAACAAAATATTAAATTTTTCTACAGACAATTCAAATTTTTGACTTATCAAAAAAACTGAAAATGCGCTGTTATCATTTTTTTTAATTTTGTTTAATTCGTGTTAAAATAAAAATGTTATAAATGTCGAAGAGTAAAACTGCAAATTATCTTGCAATTAGCTCAAAAAAAAATTAATAAGAGAAATTGTAAATTGAACAAAAAAAATTATATTGAAAAAAAGGAAGAGTAATTAAAAAAAACATTTCAATACTTACCACTCAAACAACATTTTTTTTTAACCAAAAATAACAATATAATATTTACATTTACTTATTTATTTCCAAATTAAAAATAAAAAAATTCTACCAAAGATAAAAATAAAAAACAGTAAATTCAAAAAAAAACATACATACTACAAAAATATACAAAAGTTAACATATTCTATCGTATTAAAATTTTTAAATGTGTTTTATTATATGCAACCACATATACTAATAGCGCAAACAACAAAATAATTGCAATTGGAGGCGCTGTATTTGTTTAAATTTCAGATAAGAGAAGTTTAGGCTGAATCATGATGATTTGACTACCAAACATTTGTTTCGTTATCTCGAAATTGGAAAATGATTTATCATTTTGAATTGAGCTACGGTTGAGATAGACGGTGATCCACTGCTAAAAAATATGCTCTCGATTTAGGTTTGATAACAAAAAAACTGTTGGATTATTGATTTTATTTAACTTTAGGTTTGGCGTCTTTATTTAAGGTGTAAATATTTTATACAAACTCAAGTTTTTATGAGTTATTTAGTTTTAGTTTATGATTTTTCGAACGAGGAAACCTTGCGAGCTGCTATGTACTAGTTTTATTTCTTCATTCCGCACTCTTTTTAATCCATGTTTTTCCACAATATATTTTTCTATTTATTTTTGCAATAAATTTATTCGACCATTGCAAATTTTTTACTATTTTCACAAAAATAGGAATTATTTATAGACAAAATTAAGTAAGAACACAATTGTAAGGCTAATGGATTAAGGACAGTCCAAAATATTATGCCTTTGTAAGAGTTAAAAAGAGTTAATATTCCTGATTTCAAAATATTTTTCTTCATACTAATTTAAAACTAAGACTTTTTGAAAAAAAATATTATTTATATTTTTTAAGTATTTATTTTAAAATGTATAAATTCCTACAATTCGAATTTAAATTATAAAAAATAAATACGATTGTCTATTTAAGAATTGTTTCATTTTTTACATTTTTAATTCAAAATTTGGAAAAAAATTCTTCTGCAGAGTGAAGCACTTAGCGAATACTTGGATTATCTTTTCCACGATCAAAACAATTGATTAGACCAGGGTATAAATAGAACGCAAACCGTCGCAGCTTTCATACAGTGCTCGTGACACGAGTAGCTACTGAAGGTAAAAATCCTTCAGTTTAAAAAAATCCAAGAAAGTGTTGTTTTTCCGTTTAGTCAACAAAATGTTTTGGATACTGGTTGGGTTAGCACTAGTTGCCCTTTACTGGGCTCTCTCCCGCCCCCACAGCTACTGGAAAAGAAAGGGGGTGGTCCAGGGAAGTCCGGTTTTTCTTCTTGGAGACAGCTGGCCCATGCTTTTCCGAAAATACTCACCGCCGGAAATGACAGAACTTTTTTATAAAGCCAGTCCAAATACAAGGTTTTTACAATTATACACTTAATCAAAAATTTTATTTGTTCCTTTCGTTTATAGATACTTCGGAATTTACGAGTTTCTAACCCCTGGTTTACTACTAAGAGACCCCGACCTGATCAAGCAAATCACAGTCAAAGATTTCGACCATTTTGTCGATCGACGACCGTTTGTGCCAGAAAAGGCTGATCCCCTATTTGGCAAAAGCTTATTTTCTCTAAAAGGGCCAAAATGGCGTGCGATGCGCTCCACACTTAGCCCAGTTTTCACAAGCAGCAAAATGAAATATATGTTCCAACTGATGTCCCAAACCGGTGAAAGATTCATCAATCACTTCCTAAACCAAAAAGAAGAAGTTGTGACCGTTGAAATGAAGGAAATCACCACGAAATTCGCCAATGACGTAATCGGAAACATCGTTTTCGGCTACGAATGCGACTCTGTCAAAGACCCGAAGAATGAATTTTACGTAATGGGGGCCGATCTAACTAATTTCCGTTCTTTGCGATTTCTGCTAGTCTTCAGCGCAAACATGATTGTACCAAAACTATTAGCTGTGAGTACTTTAGCCATTTAACGTCTTTTATTATAACAATCAATCTTCCAGTTGTTTAAAATCCCATTGTTCCCGAAAAAAGTCTCCGACTTCTTCGTAAGAGTGGTGAATGATAATATAGAAAGTCGCGAAAAACACGGAATTGTGAGACCTGACATGATCCACCTACTGCTAAAAATGAAGAGCAATAATTTGAAACACGAGGAAGTGGAGACTGTTCCCGACGCTGGTTTTGCCTCAGTCGAAGAATCCGAACTTGGCAAAAACGCCAAAACAGTTACCAAAATAACAAACGAGGACATTGCTGCCCAAGCCCTCCTGTTCTTCTTTGCCGGCTTCGACAGCGTTTCTTCGCTCATTTCTTACATGGCATATGAACTAGCAGTGAACCCAGACGTGCAAACTAAACTGCTACAAGAAGTTGACGAAACGAGGCAAAAAAGTGATGGAAAAATCACCTACGAGGCTTTAATGTCCATGAAATACATGGACATGGTCGTGTCAGGTATTCATTTGATCATTAATTTGTATTATTATTTTTGATTGTTTTTTGTAGAAGCGTTGCGAAAATGGCCCAACGCCATCGCCACCGAACGCGTCTGCACTAAACCATACACAATTGAGCCGAAATTGCCCGATGAGAAGCCTCTCCGGTTGGAAATCGGAGATGTGGTGGCGATCCCGATGTACGCCATCCAGAGGGACCCTAAATATTTTCCAGAACCCGAGCGGTTTATTCCAGAACGGTTTAGTGACGAGAATAAATCAAAGGTTCAACCGTACACGTTTATGTCGTTTGGGACGGGACCAAGGAGCTGCATCGGCTCCAGATTTGCGCTCCTTGAAACTAAACTCCTGTTTTATTATTTTCTGACGAATTTTGAGTTCGTTCCCGTTGAGAAAACGCAAATACCGATCAAATTCAACCGGAAGGCGCTGAATATGTCGCCCGAAAATGGCTTTTGGTTGGGCCTCAAACGGCGTGTGTAATATAATCATCTTAGGTATTAGTGATAAGGATAATGTATCGATATTTTTGTACGAAAATAAATAAATCAAATAAATATCCAACCAATATATCTTTTTATTTTTTATCTTTGAATGCTGGTGCAAGGTATACAGCAGGATGTATGACATAAAAAAGTAAACAAATACTAAAAAATAGTCAATAATGTGATTCAGCAAAAAAGAGAAGACTTAAGGAATTGGGAAAATTTGCAAGGACAGTTTTCCAATTGGATAAAGTGATGTTAAAAAGTTGCTAATAAATATTAGCATTTAATGCCTTTATATTTAAAATTTATGACATTTACACAAATATATCTTCTTTTTTCCTTTATTAATTAATTATTAAAAAACTAAAATCCAAACCCACTTTTATTTTCGTATAGTAGCATTTAGAAACTATATACTGTTGATTGTATATGTGATCCTGAAAATAAATCTATTATCTACGTGAGGACAAACACGACAAATTATCTCATAAAGTGATAAAACAAGTATTTTCAACTCAACATTGTGCATTTAAACTGAATTTGAGTGAATTACTACTACTACCGTTTGTTTTCGTAGTGGTAAATTCGTTGTAAACAAACCTTGACTTTGATTAATTCATAATCACAAGTCGGTGAAAATGTGGTGGCTTCTAATCGCTGCCTTCACACTTCTATACGCTTTGTACATCCGTTTAAAGAAGAAAAATGAATATTGGATCAAAAAAGGGGTCAAACAAGGATCCCCTGTTCTCATATTTGGTGACAAATGGCGAGCAATTGCTCACAATGAGTCTTTGGCAGACATGGTTCAAAAAATCTACAACGTGGGACCAGGCGACAGGTAACTCTCGAATTTTTATTATAAAAATATTTCATTTTGTGTAACAGATACTGCGGGGCTTATGACTTCATGTCACCAGCCCTTGTACTAAAAGACCCGGAGCTCATTAAAGACATTCTAGTCAAAGATTTTGACCATTTTGTTGACCACAAACGGGTCATTCCAGAAGGCAGTGATCCAATTTGGGACAAAAACTTGTTCTTTCTAACTGGTAAAACCACCAGTGGAATTTAAAAAATAACTGTTATTATTTTAAGGGCAAAAATGGCGCGATATGCGCTCAACTCTCAGCCCAGTTTTTACAGGATCCAAAATGAGGTTTATGTTTAATTTAATAGCGAAAAGTGCAGATCAGTTTGTGCAGCATTTCGTCAAACAGGAAGAAACGTTGATACAAATAGAAATGAAAGATGCCTGCGCTAGACTAACCAATGATATAATCGCAAGCACAGTTTTTGGTTTTGAGAGTGATTCGGTCGAAGACCCTGACAGTAAATTTTATGAGATGGCGAGGAAAATCACTGATTTTAGTGGCCTTTGGCAAGGTCTCAAAATCCTGGGTTTTTTCATTTTTCCGAAGTTGTATAAAGTAATGGACTGTAATTTTTTGACTGGGGTTTTGTATCGCTTTTATTTAAGACTTTGAAAATCAAAATTTTGTCAACCGAAATCTCGAACTTCTTTTACAACATTGTTAAAGAAAACATCAGAAGTAGACAATTACAAAACATTTCGAGACCTGACATGATCAGTCTATTGATGGAAGCCCGTGAAAACCACAAATTAATCCACGGTGTTGAAATAAGTGACGAAGATGTGACTGCTCAAGCCCTTGTCTTTTTCTTCGCTGGGTTTGACTCAGTTTCCTCTTTGATGACTTTCATGTCGTACGAATTGGCCTTAAATCCCGAAATTCAGAAGAAATTAATTGAAGAAATCGACACGACTACCAAAACTCTAGACTACGATGTGGTCAAAAGCATGAAATATTTGGACATGGTGGTTTCAGGTGAGTAGGCGAATTCCAAAAAAACCGGCAACATTCTTCATATATTTGTAGAAACTTTACGGAAATGGCCTATTACGCCCTTTGTAAACCGCGTTTGCACAATCCCTTACACAGTCCAGCCCAAAAGACCAGACGAAAATCCCATACACTTAAAAAAAGATGCAATCGTGTTTCTGCCAATTTATGGACTTCATCATGATCCCAAATATTTCAAGGACCCGGAACGCTTCGATCCGGAACGATTTAGTGACGAAAACAAGGCGAAAATAGTGCCGTACACGTACGTGCCTTTTGGGGCAGGACCAAGGAAGTGTATTGGCTACAGATTTGCGTTACTGGAGATAAAAATTTTATTCTTTTTTTTGTTATCTAAATTTGAGATTGTGACGGTGGACAGAACCGAAATTCCGGTAAAAATATGCAAGAAAGCCCTCAATATGACCCCCGAGGGCGGCTTGTGGCTGGGCTTAAAGCCACGGAAATAAATATTATTAAACATGGCTTAAATATGAAGCAAAAAAGTAACGTAATAAAAGTGAGATAGGTTTAGTTATTTGCTTACCAAAACTTTTAACCACGAAGCGATTTTTCCCTCAGTCGATGGACAATTAGTATATCAAAATAAATGATCAATAATTAACGATTAACGTTAGAAAATTTAAAAAAAAATGCTAATAGCTTTATATCTTGAATTGTTATGCAACCAACATTACAAACGTTTTTACCGCATTAAACTTATTACATAAGTAATTACATAAAATATTTTGCTTATTCAACGCATTAGACATTTGTACGATTTTGTTGTTTGTATTCTATAGGTTTAATACAAAAAATTATTATCTTATTTTAATAAAAACGTTTTCATTAATCCCGCTTTAGTTCTGCGCATGCGCAATTTGCGTAACACTGTTTCCGGTCGCCATCACACCTTCCATTTTATCGTGACGCCTTCATGCTTCATTTTAACTTTTCGAAAAAAAGTTTATTTCTTTTGAAAATTATCCGGTTTTTTGTGAATCTTTCGAAATATTGAACGCAATTATAAAAAACCAGCTATATCTCCGATACTTTAATTAAATTAACGATGGCTTACAACACCCGAAGAAGTGGCGGCGGCGGCGAGCGTAAGTTCTCCGGCACGTTGTGCCTGAAAAGCTAATTTTTGCCCACTTTTAGCCATAAATACAGTTGGTGCACGTCGGAATCCTCCCCTCACCAACAATTTCATACCTGGCGGCCAGGTGAGCGTTTATTTTTCTAGGCGTCAGTGAAATAGGCTTCTTGCGCCCCCTTAGAGACAACTATCTAACGAGATTTAATTGTATAGGTGTCGATGGGCAATGGCTAGATAGAGCCTGGGTAGTGGTACTGTTATAGGCACCTCGTTGTTTAGCGTTCCTCCAGCAAAAATTACAGCCCCGAGCCGTGCTAGCTTTGCTGCATATGTTTCGGTGCGAATCGATGCATATGCGCAAGAGTCTCAGAAAAGCCTGTAATCTTTGGTGGTTGAACAAGACTGTGTACCTTGGCGCTTTGTTTCAAAATTTGTTTGATAGGAAACTATCAAGGCATCAAACAAATCTTGCAAAAAGACAATTCCGGTCAAGGTATTCTTGACTTGAAATCTTTATCTGCACATCGCAGCTAAAGATGCACCTATACCGGTGCGCACAACCAAGAAGGTTTTATTTAACGAAAATTAAACCTGCTCTATAGCTAGCGCCCCAGAACAGGCCTCCGCAGCCCAGAATGCAGCCGCCACCCAATCAGAATAACGCCAATTTCAGGCCGCAACAGGTGCGTTCATTTTACAAAAATCAGTAAATTATTTGCGCCACATGGAGCAGTGCCGTAAGTGTTGCCAGATCTTACGGCTTTACAACCTGTGGCATAGAGTTTGTTTCAAAGGCTAAGGCTTCAGCTTTGTTGGGGCCGTACTGTCGAAACGTACATTGGAAAAAGTAAAACATACCGAAATTGCATATTTGTTTGTTGATTAGAGGATGCCAGTGCCCCCTCAAGGACAAAAGCAAATGCCTCCCAATGACCCGCCACAGAAGATGCCGCAGCAAATACCGGGGTTAGATATACCACTGAAAGTGGAAGGAGCAATGCAGTCTGATGCTGCCAATGAAACGGGAAAGCAGAAACCTCTGTGGCTAAAGACAGGTATTAGATTACGCAGTTTTCGAATATTTTTTACATAACGTTTAAACGTGTCTATATCACATTTTTTGACTAGAGTTTCGTGAAATATATATCCTCGTTGATTTTATAAGGGTCGATCATAATTTTTACTTTATTTTTTTTATATCTATTTAAATTTGTTTCCTTGTCCAAAATAAGATTTTATTTTAAATAAAGTTCTTGGTTTCCTATCTCTTCCCAAAACTCGAGTTGAAACATTTTTTTAACCTGTTTAGAATTTTATTTGCTTTTTAAATATCAGTCACTAGTATTTTTAATCACAAAGTGATTTTTACAAATCCTTACGCAAATAGCATGTTAAATTTTTATTATTTTTATTTGCAACTAAAAAAATTTTGGAAATTTCGGCGCCCAAAGCGCTAGCTGGTTAATATTTGTCGGTAATTGAAATAAATGATAAAAGTTCTCAATTGGTATTTGTTTTAAAAGTTACATGCAGAACTGTAGAAAGTAGAAAATGTTCAAAAACTTTGCATCAGCATTATTTCGTCAGGACCCCGAGTCTGATATAAGTGATAAACGCTCGGAAAAAACAAATTAAACAAGAAGTGATGCAATAAAATAGGTAAAAATAACACTAATCAAAAAGACTTTCGAAAACGCCAAATATTGCGCTCTTGAAGACAAAATAACCGTTTTTTTTTTTTTAATTCACGTTTTGGTTTATTTTTGTTTGGACGAAATTAATAGCGTTCTTGCTGAAGAAACGTACAAACTGATTGAAAGAGACAAAAATTACGTCATACAGCTTGGTATTTTTTAAGAAATTTCACATAGTTACTGTTTGGCTAAAAATAAAGTGACAAAGCACCCAAATATTCATTTCTGTCTTAATTTAGCGGTTTTTCGATGAAGTTTAACGAGATCTTTAGAAAAACAATGGAAGAATATGAGTTTTTAGCTTGAAAAATGTAAATAACGTGGCTTCTAATTTTATATTTGACAAGAAATGGAATTTATTTTATACAGATTATTTACTTAAACAAACAGTTACTACCATTTATCTATAAACTTGCTAATCTATCGTAAGTTTTTTGAGCTCTTATGATTATTTATCGCTGATCCCAAGATATTTTCGGGTCCTAGAGCGTTAAGTAAAGTGAAAATATAGTTATTACCACTTCCGTTAATTATTGTTTCTTTTTTCCCTTTTTTTACTGATTTGTACGAATAGATTTCTGTACATGTTATGATGACAAATCACTGCGCAAATTTGAAGCCTCCTTACTAATTAACTAAGTTGACGGCACTGTGAAGTCTTATTCTGATTATTCTATAAAGTTGGTTAATTTGAAGATTTTTATTATTGTTATTTTTATTTAATTTTTTGTAGCGGCCAATAAAATTACGAGAAAAGAGCGCCAGCGGCGCCGAAACATCCGTCTCAGTCGAATGATTCAGCCGAAAAATGCCGTCATGATCTTGAATGAACTCGTCAAAAGTGCAACATATACTGTAACAGACGTGCCTCAACCCCCTGAGATGAACCAGTACACGGCAACAGTTCTGGTCGATGGAGTAACCCATATCGGTCATGGTACGTGTCTTTCTTCCCATATTTCCACATGGAGTCAGCCAAGCAATTGTTACCCATCTATTGCCTAGCGTTACGCCTGTGGAAGAGCAGGCCAGTCGGTATCGCACCAAGTCGGTCGTTTTGACCACTGATTGTGAGACCCGTCCGAGCCAAGCTTCCGAGAGTCGGCCCTATTTCAATAAATTTGGCCATAGTGACGAAGCGTACAACACATCCATTCTCCCATCATTGTCTTGTCTCTAATTTTGATTGTTAGGCCGTAGCAAAATGGAAGCCAAAAGCATGGCGGCTGAAAACGCCCTTAAATACATTGTGAAGAATCGCCAGTTCTCCGCTTTATCAAAAGACGTAGAGGGGGACGATAAAATGGAAATGGGTGAGGATGGAACGCCGACTCTTCCATGGCAACACGTCGCATCCTTTGCTTTGTATAAGTTGCTCAATGCGTGGGGCGAAGATCCCAATCAGACGAGAGGGGTAATTGTTTTTTGTTAGTATTTTTTGATCTAAGTGTTGTTAAAGGACGCGGGACCGGGACAGATTCCGCAAAATAGACCTTCGCGAAAAATGCCCGAAAATGCAGCGCATATGAACCCGCTAATGCTTCTGAATCAGATGATGCCGCATGCGCAGTTTGAGGAACTGGGGAGGACCGGGAATCCCCCGAATGTCATTTTCACGTTCAAATGTACGGTCGGTGGACAGTCGTTCAATGGAACAGGTATTTAGTTATCTTCTTAATTAATGAAAAATACTAATGGCTTCATAGGTCCCAATAAGAAGTCTGCGAAGAAAATGGCTGCTTTCGCAGTGTGTCATAAGATGTTAGGTATCCAATACCCGCAAGAAGTATACACTCCTTCAAATTAATTAAATTGAAGAATTTTTCTCAAATTTTTGCATTCTGAAGTGTAACCTGATGTATTCATTGTATTGCTTCTAGATTTGGCTAAGTGCAAATAAAGTGCGTTTCTTGAGTAAATTATGTTTTATTTTATTACAAAAATATAAAATAGTGTCAGTATTGGAACTCGGCGTTGTATAAGTTTTCGAGAATCTCGTTCACTTCCAACTCTCCCGTCACTGATTTCAGGATAAAGTCCAGCAAGTCATCCGAGATCCTAAAACCCAATCAACACAAACCCTCAAACGCGAACACCTACCGTCCCATGAGAACCCAAGGCTGGATGTGTGCCGATTTCCTATACATGGGATCATGTTTACGAAACTGGCCGTATTGCAATTTGTATTGAATAATATTAATTGCGCTCTCTTTTGGCAGCAATTGCAACATCCTGTTGGCTTTTGGAAGTCGGCTGATTTTCACGACTGACTTGCTTTGGACTTTTTTCAACTCCGTTTGAGTTTCCGAAGATGTGACTCTGATTTCAGCGTCGGTCATTATCTCCTTGTCTCTTTTACAATCGTCTTCCACGACGGAATTGTCGTCTCTGATGCAAATCAGTTTGGCGTTTTTCGCACCCGTGACCGTCACCACGGGCCTGGAAATAATAAAACTGTTTGGCAATTTCAACGATAAGTTAATCCCAGGAATTATTGCAAAATAAGTTTTTGTTGACTTATCGATTTCAGCTTAAAAAATGAGCAATAACAATTTCCCGAAGATTGAGAAATTTGGTTTCTTGGTGCGCGCGCTCCAGAAAAATCCAATTTCCTGCAGCATCCTCGATTTAGCCGTGCGACGATTATTCCGAGCCAAGTTTTCAATATTTCGAGCGTTTCGAGTGCAAAATGCTTTGAATAAATTTCATATCGAGATATAATTAGAGACACCCAATATGACCCTATCCATAAAAGGCCAGCGATTGCATTGAATACATTATCACACTTTGCGTTAATTATTTCAAATAAATAAGCCCTTGAAAATTACGAAAAGTAACTAATCACGGTTCGAGTACCGAGCATGACATCACTTTCAAACAATTTCGAATTATCTCAAATTTCGGATTAGAAGCTTACACTTGTACCCCACTTTCTAGCTACGGCAGGAACACCCAGAAACTATTAATTACAATTCTACAACTCTAAATTTGATAAGAAGTGATATCATCGCATGTTATAAAGAAACGCTGCGACGGAGTTTCGTTACAAGTGCAGCAGAGAATGGCAGAAGCGGTGAGTATTTTTTTCACAACTTTAAAGCCCGGCCCTGTCTAACACCAAAATAACCGACATCGGGTCCAACGAATTTCGGAAAACAACGACGGATTCCTCCCACGATGCATTAGATTTAAGCTAGTTCAACTTCGCGTTTGAAACGTGCAACAATCGAATCCTAAGCGTGCCTTTTCCAAACTGATACAATATGGTACGTAATCGCGAAATTTATTTTTCTTATAAATTACAAACTTGGCGCCCGCAACCAGTTCATTCGATTCAGTTTTTTCTTTGAAAAATTGAATTGGAGATGCATCGGGCTTACGCCCACTTTTGGTTAATTATAGGCTTTTGGACGGTGTTAAGAATATTTTTATTAATAATGGGTTGCAACACAACAGGTGCCCAATTTTATCGGAACAAAAAATTCGTGATTGATAAGTCCGTCATAAACTTTAAGCGTACACAAATCTATTTTTAAATTTGTAATACATTATTAATGGTTATTAATCATCGTTTTGTATTGATGGATTTGCCTGACACGCCCCAGATGGGTTGTCCCGCTATTATTCAGTAGCTTTTACCCATAAATAGGTATGCATGCGCAAAATTAGCACGGAAAATTTTACCTACTACAAGTGTTAAATCAATTATATTGTCCCAGATTAAATTATATAACTTGTTTTTATCTTTTATCTTTCATCGACTGATTTAGGGAAATATTACGAATTGTTTTTTTACGACCGGACAAGTAATTCCAAAAATAATATTATGCTTTTAACCTAAATAAACAGGAGTAACACCCTATGACGCTCATTAATTTTATGCTTGATTCCCCAGCCGCCCAACAGACGATCCACTTTGCCAATTAATAAATTTAAAATAATTTTAGGCATATTTTAATGAAAATTAATGATTCGAATTACGTTTAACAAAACCGCAAGCCGCTATCTAATCTAAAGCAAGACACACGTCCAAATAACTGCAACAATACTACCCACATTTCCATTTTTAGATTATCATTTATTATGTTTATTAAAAAATCGCTAATGAACAAGCGTTTGCCGCGAAGCGGAAAAATTGGCGCAAAAATTACACCGTTTGGCAGTAGTTAAATTTGCTCAAAATTTTCCGAAAAAATCGAATGAGTCAATAAAGTTTTCCGGGTTATTATATTTTGGCAGACAGTTATTATTAAAATGTTAGTACCCACTTACTCTAGTTTCTTTTTCGCTTTGTCGCTCTTTTCTTTTTCGACTTGAGTGGCGATTTTTTTCAAAAACTCTTTTTGCGCCTCTTCTGAATTGCCGAGGAATTTTTTCAAAACTTGTAGTGCTTTTTCCACCTCGGTTCCATCCCGATCGCTATCTTGTACCAGTTGTCGGCTGGAAGCAATGCTGTTTTCATGATTCAGATTCTGAAAATAGAAAACGATCGATAGAAGCAAGTGGGTCTGGATACGTTTCCATAGCCGTGAAATTTTATTATCCATTATCCTGACACATGTCACTTTTATTACACTTTTCGTTCTGAAAGGGTGTGGTGCGAATTTTCCCTTACACCATTATGGCTATGGTACACAAGGGGGTGACAATTTTAAGGGTGAAATAATTTCTTTGATTTTCAGGCGCCACCGAAAGTCTGTGCTTCCTGCAAGCAGAATATCGAAGGCGGGGTAAGTCCCGGCTTGATTTTTGTTTTTCGCAAGCTCCTAACTCGACCGCTAACGCTTTTAGCCGGCAATAATAGCCCTTGACAAAGTCTACCACCCCGAGCATTTCACTTGCCATGAGTGCAAGGCCCCCATCACTGGCTCCAAATTCCAGGAGAAAGATAACGAACCTTATTGCGATAAGTGCTATGCAGATAAATTTTTGACAAGATGCAAAGCTTGCGGCGACCCAATCACAGACGTGAGTGCTTTACTAACAAAAACATTTTTTTATTTTTTCATTTAGAAAGTTGTCACTGCAATGGGGGCCGACTGGCACGAGGACCACTTCGTGTGCGGCGGCTGCAAGGCCAAATTGATCGGCACCAAGTTCATGGAAATCGAAAATGCCCCCTATTGTCAGAAATGCTACACCGAGAAGTACGCCGATAAGTGCAAGGCTTGCGGAAAACCGATTGTTACTCAAGCTGTCGTCGCCTTGGATGCCAAGTGGCATCAACTGTGCTTCAAGTGTTCGGTAAGTTCCGACAAATTAAAAAAAAATTTTTTTATTGGAGTAATTTTTGCAGAAATGCGGCAAACCCATCATGAAGGACCAATCATTCCGGACCGAAGGCGGCAAACCACAATGCGTTAAATGTTAAACGACTACACACCACACGACACGCTTTTGCAATCAACACGAATTTATACAATAAATATATTCTATGCACTTTGTTCTTTTTAAAAAATATGTTATTGCTTTGCAATTAAACTGATTCAAAAATACCACGCGTTTTTGTGCCCCCTCACACAAAATCATGGCAAAAATCAAAATTAGTCTAAAAAAATATTTTTAATTTTCTCAACAAAGACAAATCTAATCGAAAGAGTGGAAGTATTTTGATGCAGATCTGTGTAAAATCATCCAAGGAATCGATTGGCGTTGAGAAAATCGTCAAATTCCTAATAGTTTTTAAGTTATGATTTTTTTTGGGGTGTTTAATTTTTTTTTAATTTTTTGATTTTCTCAATTATGAGAAAACTATTCAAGAAAGTGGAACTATTTTCATGCAAACCTGTGAACAATGACCCGGGGAATCGACTGGCGTCAAGAAAATCGCCAAATCTCCAATAGTTTTCAAGTTATGATTTTTTTTTGGGTGCTTAATTTTGTTTTCATTTTTTTATTTTCTCAATTACGACAAAACTATTCAAGAAAGTGGAACTATTTTGATGCAAACCTATGAATAAAGATGCGAGGAATCGACTGGCGTCGAGAAAATCGCCAAATCTCCAATAGTTTTCAAGTTATGAATTTTTTTTTTGGGTGTTTAATTTATTTTTTTTCTCAATTACGACAAAACTATTCAAGAAAGTGGAACTATTTTGATGCAAACCTGTGAACAATGACCCGGGGAATCGACTGGCGTCGAGAAAATCCAATAGTTTTCAAGTTATAATTTTTTTTTTCAATTTACCAATTTTTGGTTTTGTTTGCAATTTTCTCGAAAACTATTAGTTGGGGAAAAATTATCTTTTTTGAAAAAGATAGATAATGAAAAGCTCTTTCAAATAGTAATGAACTTAAAGGAGTTAAGTTTATTGCCCCATAAAAAATGAGCAAAATCAAACTTTATTTTTTGCCCTACCTCTCCAGTGTTGGGTGGGGCCTCAAACTCGGAGTCAACTTCGACCATGGTTTTGATATCATCCTCTCTAATAGGCGACCGCACCGGTGTACTTTTCAAATTTCCGGAATGCCTAGAAAACAGCTTCATTTTGCCTTGCTCTTCCGTCCCTCGTGGCCTTTCAACAGGCGGCCGGTGCTTAAAAGTAGCAGTCTTATACCTCGACTTAACGCTAAATCTACAATTCTAAACTGAAATCACAGACACACACGCAAAAAACTGTACTTCTTCTTCGCTAAAGTCTGGAGGGCTTTCTTCAACTCCAGATCCTTCCGGAACGAAGAATTCGCCGCATACATTGAGAGTTTGGATTTTGGTTTCGGACATTGTGCCTTTGAGGGTTTCTTTTTGATTGACTCATTGCTTTTTTTCTCGATGAATTTCAAATCAAAGTTTTTCAGAGCTTCTAATAAAAGCTCGACGTGGTTACGCATCGCGTTTATAAATTCGGCAGTTTCGAGGTTTGTATCTTTTTTCAACAAGTCGTAGATTTGGCACAAGTAGAGGGTTTGCTCCAGGAGCGATTTGAGTTTATCTGAGCCGCATTTACCAATAGAGCTGGGCAAATGGGTGTGGTAGGCTTGCAGCGCTTGGAGAATTACTTGTTGCGCTGAGAGGAGTTTTTGGTTGATTACGGCGGTCCCGAGTTTTTCGGGTAAACTCAGTTCGTCCATCTAAAACCTAACTTTCTACCCAGTTACAAATAAATAAAACGTACGTGTCTTAATAGAGGGTAGAGATAAATTCGTGAAAATCTGGAAGTGAATTCTTGCAGTCTTTTAAATCGGCGCATGCAGTCCTCCTCCCCATCAGGGGGCGAAATCCCCTCTTCAAACAACAGTCTAAACAATACCACAATGGGAGTTTTTCAAATTGATATTTACCGAATGTTCGTGAGAAGTTTCAAACTGCGTTCGACCAAAGTCTTGAACTTCTTATCAAAGTTCTCAACACGTACGGACGCAGGCCGTACCTGTTTCCGTAACGTAGTTGCAGTTTTAGGGTTTGATAAAGTGGGGCTGTTTTTACTCTCGCCAATGTCACTCTCAATGGGGCCACTGTCAATTCTCATATTTGATTTCGTGTTACAATCAAATTCTTTTTTCACATTCTGTTATCAAATAATTCAGTAAAAAACACAACTACAACTAGCGACTCACGTTGTTCTGCTCGAGGGTTGTTTTCAGCACCGTTCCGCTTAAGAACCTTCTGGGCGTTTGCAAAGTCGAGGAACACTCAGACTCGGAACTAAACCGTCTGGGATGCAAGAGAAAATTAGAACGTACCTTCGGCTTTCCTTTCGAATTAGTCGCGTCGATGTCTTGCCAGATTTTACCCCGAGCGTCGAATTTTTTTAAAAAAGCTAAATCATCCTTCAATTCCTAACGAAATTTTGAGAATTAGCGGCAAAAAATGTACGCAGCCATACCGGAATTTCATTCATTATCATGTGATTGTTATAAAATCGATAAAAGTTATATCCACTTACTTATAAAAAAATAAAAATTAGTTTATTGTCATTTTCTGTCACATTCGTAACTAGGAATTGTTGTCACAACCACTTGACGTTGTCGTGACAACGCAGGTTCGCCAACGCCCCACAAGCGAGAGAGATAAATAGGCCAAACGCCGAGTCAAACAAAGCGAGATGACGGTGATGGTGGTGATGACCAAAAATCCCTAGACTGGTCAAATTGATAGAATAATGTTGCATTTGAAAAATTAGTCGCTTTTATCAATAATTTAGTAGAATCCATACACAAATCAAGGTACGTTCCGTATTATCTGCGATTTAAAGCGTAAGTTTAGCACAATTCAGTGACAATAATGATGAGGCACTTGGGGGTCCAAAGAAGCACTTCAGTTTTGGAAAACAGTCGACGAGTACCACTTAGTACAATTATCCTGCCACCACTATCACCACCTCTTCCGGAAAAAGCATCGGAACTTGTCGGAAAAGTACTGGTAAGGCCTTAATTGCAAAAAATTCAAAAAAGTTAGGTTATCTCCGCTGTCATCAATTACTACAACCGGCCCAAACTACACCATTGTTGTGTGTTTGTTCTTGTTTGTGCATGTAATAAATTATTTTGCATGTAAGCGTCCAGATCCTGTCGCTAGATAAGCCCCCCTTGTCCATTTCTTAACCCCCGTCAAACGCAGCCTTTGAGCATGACACGAAACGAATAATCAATACTCATAAAGGTGTGATTCAACTGTGGTAAATACGCGACGCTGTTAGTTAATTTTACACAACTTCGCAAATACGACGTAGTAGTCGGGTTGAATACCAACCAGGGGCCCCCTTGTCACGTGTCGTAAGTCACAATTCGTATTTTGAGGCGGTGATTCATTTAAACGCCAAGCGCCGCTTTCCTGCTTTTGTCAGTGGAAAGAACCGAACGAACGAATCATGGCTTCGAAAGTTATGGTCAAAATACCGGTTGCACCATTTGGGCAAGTAAGTAAAAAATATCGCCTTTGATTGATTATTTTTACGAAATTGCGATGCGGCCTGAACTCATTAGGGAGTGTCGTACAAATTAATATTATTGTTTATGTTGAAAAACGTATCGATTTTTAAAACTAGGGAACTACGACGTTCGTTTGTGGAGTATTTGTGTTTTTTGTTAAGAGTCAGTAAAGCTAGTCTTAGGTGAAGTTGAATTGATTGACCTTTGACATTTACAAGGCACCAAAACACGAATTGGAAGACCTCTTGGCTTTTATTTTTAAAATGATTTAGTTTAAGGTGATTGCATGACTATAAATAAGTGTGATGAATTTTTAATAAAACACAACAATCAAATAAAAAATAATGTGGGTATTGTTTGGAAACAATTTTCTCTTTTAATCAATACAGCATGTAATTGCAGTATCAGAAGCATTAAAATTTTATGTAAGTATGCTGCAGAGGATATTAAGTAGTGAGCTCGGCATAAACCTCAGTCATATGTCGTATTATTACTGTTATTATTGTAGACTGTATTACTTTTGCAAGGATATTTCATTTTCATATTATTAATAATTTACGATTATTCAACCCACATATTATGACGTACAAGATACACATGTATTGCTTTTGCAATGTTTGTCTATTATTTTATTTATTATTTATTTAATATTTATTTAAGAATATTTGCAGGAAATAAGCTTCATGTGTGGCCCCGAAAATTCAAAATATTATAAATATCTCGTGATCTTCTTAACCCATATGTTTCACTCATTCAAGAGGTACTAGGTAGCATAGAATTTTTTATTGAAAAAAATATAATACCAAAAGTTTTTTGCTTGTTTTTCTTTAATATTTAAAAAATCCGTTTCTTGTCACTTAGCTTATTATCTATTAGACTATAAATACCTTTTCTTTAATTCATTCGTAAAATTATAATTTATCTGTGAAATAATAAACATTTTGTTTTTGTGTTTATTGTTTTTTATTTTTATGCCTGAAAGTACTACGTACTTAAGGAAGAACTGTTCAAATGAGTGTTTGAAAAAATTTTAAATAAATGTCCTCTTAAATGAATTCAACACCTCGCCGGTTTTTAGTTTATCTTATTTTGTATTAAATATTTGAAACTGGGGTTTGGTTAGTTAAAAAATTATATGGTTTTACTTATTGATATGAAAAACTTAACTTTTAAATTTGTTTAAATTGCGCACATAACCGATTTTTTTATGTATTTTTTATGTAAAATCCTTTACCTTCTCTTATTTAGTAAAGATTTGTTTGTTGTCTAAATATTTATCTAAGTAATGAATACAATGAATTTGTATTTAAGCAGATAATAAATTTTAAGATTCGAAAAACCGTTTCGTTTATTTCAGGTGAACAAATCAAAATCTGGTGGCGTGAACAGCGAACTGGTGGCCGTTCCGCGGTCACAGGACGTTCCCTCTCACAGTCCTGAAAGACCTAAAGGTCCTGACAGCGCAAGAGTCGCACAACTGGAGCAAAACATACGTTTTCTCCAAGAACAACATCAGCTTATGTTGACAGGTCTTCACAACGAGATTGAAAGTCTTCGAATTAGAAACAGAGGCAAATTTTAACCATTTCCAAATCAACGTATTAACATTTAAACACTTTACAGAACTGCAATTCCAGTTAGTTTTCGTCAAAGGTACTCTCCCTAGTTCTCCATCGTCGCCCGAAGACGACTCAAAACATAAAGTGTATTCTAGCCCCAAGCAAATCAACATCACGCCACTCCAAGTCGAAATTTTGGAAAAAGAGTTGGGGGAATTGAAATTTCAATTGCAGGAAATCGAAAGTCGGAACGTGTACCTGTCTGCTATCGTAGACGAGCAAAAAAAGTACTTTTTCGGTGGTATATTTATCTCGAATAATGTTTTAATTGTAGGAAGCTCGAGCGTTACGAGCGGGACAGGGAGAAGGAGCGTGAACGGGCCCTCCAGCCCGACCCCGAACTGCTGCGAAAGCTGGACGACGCTGAGGCGATTATAAGACGATTGCGGCGCGAAAATTCCGATTTGCGGCGCGAAAACGCCGGTGTCTCCCATTTCCAAATGCGGGACTCCACCGGCACGTACAAGGAGCCCCAGAAAGGGGGCAACCAGCGGGGGATGGGCCGGCACAGGGGCAACGGCAGCGGCCACTACAGGGGCAACTGGTTCCCGCCTCTCCACTCCCAGAGCTTCTGGCAACAAGGGTCGCGACCGGAGAGGAACGGAAGTGCGGAAAACACCGCCTTACCGAACTTGCAAACTAGCAACTCGACCCAGTATCAGGGCCGGAGAGGGGCCAACAATAACCACTATCATGAGGGCCGGAAGTACAGGGGGCAGAATAAAAGCACCAAGCCGTCGTAAAGCGAGAATCAAAGGGATTTTAAGCGTTGGGTATTGTAATAGGCGCTTAAATTCTGTCGTATTATTAGAAACAAATATTTTAATACTCCCCGCGATTTAAACTGTTGTTATAATCATGTTGACACATGCAAAGTTCACTTTTTTTATGGAAAAACTTTCGGGAGTAGAGATGTAATTATAGACTGTGATTTAATCAAAAAGCTTTTTTTAATTATGACTGGATTCTCTGATGTTACGAGGAATTTTAAACAATTAGATTCAGCGACGCTGAATTTCAGTCACGGGTCACTTTGACCAGAGATTTAACCGAAAGCATCATTGTAAATCTATCTAAATATTTTATCTATGTATCTTTAACAGGAAGTTTATTTATTAGTGGATGCTTCCTGTAATTAACATCCATCCACGTACTATGTGTAATTATTTAGACTCTCTTTACCATCCTGCGTAAAAATAGGTTTGGAATTGTCGACTTGGTTCGTGGCAATTTTCCCACCCACCTCATCGTCTCAAAAACATGCTTTACTTACATAATACAGTATTGAGTATACTAGTGCATAAAACTCCGTTGATATAATTGTGCAATACATTTTCCTAATGGTAGATTTTAATACTAAACTATGCACTCTCTCTGTGTTATATTTATGAATTTACTTATTTTCCCTACGTTTACTTTCGTAATACATTATACGTGTATTATTGATCTAAATAAAGCGCAATATTAACACACTGAGTTTGATTTGGCGGGAACCCATCCTCTCCTGGAAATCCCTAAAATTTGGCACCAGGTCGCTAAAACAGCGATCTGTAATTGGCGACTTTTCAACAGTTGGGTTCGGGCAGCTGTCACCGTTTTGCGACTTTTGTTGCAAACTTTGCGTGTTTTTGTGCATGTTTTGTGTCCGAGTTAGTGTTTTTGTCCGTGATTGTTATCCTTAAGTGTTTTTACCGCGTGCCCCCTTAAAAAGCCCTTTTGGTTGGGAAGGATATCGTATGATCGGTCGGCGCCTGCGCAGTGCAATCCCGCCAACATGGAAATCAAACAAGTTTCGTTTGATTTTCATTCCGGTCGTATGTGTCAAGAAGTTAGGTTATTTAGCGTGTCGTACTGTCATGCCGTCTGAAAAGTTAGAACGAGTAGTGCTGAAAAGAATTAATAAAATGGAAGGTGACATAACGCAGAATAACTCAAGAGCAGAACTTGTACGTTCCAGTGAGGAAAGCAACGAAACCTCGCACAGTGAAAGGACTATCAAAGATGTTAAATTTCGGGAATGGGTTATGGTTTTTATATTATGTTTCGTCAACCTTATCAACTACATGGATAGGTTCACCTTAGCAGGTAATTTATTGGATCCCTTCTTAGATTAGAAAATTATGTAACTCCGCTTGATTACAACCATACATCTTGTTATTTTTTAAAGAGGGTAAATGATTACTGAAATGTATTTATTATGACATAATTGTATGTTGTACAATTTCCGAACGGCGGTAATAATTATGGCAATTAGTTTAATACATGGGTAATTAAAAGGTTTGTTTTGCGTTGTAAAATCCACAAATTGCCAACTTATTTGATTGCTATTGACCTGTCCATAAATTTAACAATAATTACTGATTGTTTTAAACAAGTTTGAATTAACCGCTAAAAATAATCAGTAAAGTTGTGATTGTTAAATATAAGTTAAATCTCTGAAAGTTTGTGTGGGCTGGGACTTTAATTTTGCTTTATTAAGATGGGAAAAATTTTGCAGCCTTGAAACTTTTAAAACGATGGGACCTAAGCTAATGAAATCATTCAAATAGATTGACGCAATAATGACCGTTTATTGCAAAAATAAACAATAGATTTTCGTATTTAAATATTGAAGTGGTAGGTGAAACTAAATATGCAACTCTGTCGGCTTGAGTTACGAACAAACTCTTTTTCAGTTCTTCGAGAAGAGCGAGACTTAATAGGATAACTATTGATAATTGATAACAATGATAACACCTATTGATTTGCTAAAACCAGTAAATTAACTATTATGAAACGTTATCTTCAGGTAGATAAAGTCGTGCGTGTAATTGATTTTCTTGTTATCAATAATCACACCACTTTTCCTGACTTATCAAAACTATTTAGATCAAAGAATTTTGGAGTGTAAAACTTTCGAAGTTAAATTTGTTATTAATGGAACGTTAAAACGTTTTTTTCAGTTTGTTAGAGTAAGGTGTCAGGCTTAATAACGAATTGTTTATTGAAATTGTACGAGTATACAAAGCAATTTACATGAAACGATTATAAACAAACGCGCATTTAAATGTTGCTACATTTTGATAAGTCTTGTAGCTCTTTATATCACATGTTTGGAAATGGTAAGCATTTCTTACCAAAATAAAACGTTTTACAAGAACTCTAAATGTTTTTGTTTTTTTGCTACTGTTCCCATTTTTATTTTTAAATTTTAATCAAACAGACAGTATTATGTAAGTATGCGATAATAAACAAAATAAATGTAATGTATCATTCCAGTTTATGTCATTAAAAATGTAAAATATTAATGTACAACAATGAAACTACAGAAATAAATGGAAAAAAAATCGGAAAAACCAAAAATTTGTCACCTCCAGGATGTCAGGTGTTTATCAATATAATTTGTCAGCAAATGATGCTATCAATGTTTTCTATTGATTAAATAAATTACTATACCTATTATCACGAAATTCCACGTAATTAATACTCGTGTTCACTCCAGTATTGTTTTGTTCTATTTTTGTTCCGAAGCTAATTTGTATGTACATTTGTGTAGAAAATATTTCATTCAGCGCTTGATTTTAATGACTTTGGAATTTAAAAGAAAGAATTAACAAAATCATGCTTTCCTACTTTCTGTAATTATTGTTCTGTTAATTGCTTCTATTTATCCAAGACTGTAAGAGGATTAAGAATTGGTCTAAGTGTTGGATAATTAGGTAATTATTGTCGTAATGGTCGAACCACCAGGAGACAGTAAATTACAACTGTTTAAAGATAGAATTGCAAGGTTTTTTTGCTACTGACTTATGGCACCTAATTAAAGATATTGCAATCGTGTATGCATTGTGAACTTGAACTTTAAAACAGGATAAAAGAGATAAGACATTAAAAATATTAAGACCCAACATTTGTTTTGATTTTCTAATTTGTCGACAAAACGTAGGATACATTACTTTAGTGTCTTTCTTTTTATACCACCCCTCTTTCCATCGTCCATTAAGAAAAACTAAATAAGGAAGTACTGAATAATCCCGTCATATTACGTGCATATCCTGTACCAGATTAAGATCACTTCTAAGCTCCTATGAATGGTACAAAAGACCCAACGTGATGTTACGGACGTTTCCTGGATTGACGCAGTTTCTGTTTATATTTTGAAAAAAATCTAACAGCTGCTACATAAACAAGATTATTTTGTGTTACTTGGATATGCAATTTTTTTAATTGGTTTTACACAAATGTCACTTTGATCAATACGGATAACGAGAAAGCAAAGAAACCAAAAAAGTGATTTAGCCACAGGAAGCTGACGAAATTAGGAACGAAATTCAATAACACAATCTCTCCTAAAAATATCGTATGATCGTGACGTCGTGATGATTGTACGTGTTTTTCAATTGACGTTCAACTTAGAAATAGTCATATGTTAAGGATTAATTAATTACAAATAGTTTAACCTTCACCTACACGTAATTACTGTGATACCAACGTGGTATGTATTTTGCGTAATTAGATTAAAAAAAATCAATTAAATCATTCCATCCTATCACCTGGCAGCAAAGAGATAAATCTGAATGTATCGCAACCCTCGCGAAATACAAACGGTGGTTTATTCGACCATCTGTCTCACCACCCGTAAATAAATAAATTACACAACCATTTACACCCATGACACTGGAACCCCATCGAAGGGTGTCATCAAAAGGGATGAATAATTCCGCAAACAATCCCGTTGTCCTTAGTCATCATCAGGGGTGCGGATATTATTTTTGGATCATCTCTGTTTTGAAAAAACCCAAATGATTGATGACGAAACAGATAAAAGGGGGAGTAAACCGAGCAGACATGGAAGTTTATTTTCGTCTGGTGACCTCAGTGACCTAACTCAACATTGTTAAAGTTACTTCGTGTAACGTACTATCGAGGTTTCTTTCAGACCTTGGTCTGGGTCCTGGGGCAAGTGCCACCAATTTCCACGTTTCTGTTTTGTGTCAAGCACCACGAAATTATCACTGATGGCAGGGTACAGATAAGGTGTAGGTTCGAGTGCATATTTAACGATCGCCGATACACGTCGTGTGTTTGCATAACGTTGAAACAACTCGGCGTCTTGGCATTGGTGGATTCGAGTCAGGCGATCTCCCAACCCAAATACTTTACGCTATATTCGTGAATGAGCGGAACGAAAAAACTACAATAAAATTTGGGGTTATTTGTCTGTTGGTCTTTCGTTCTGGATGCAAATTATCATAAATACCCCTAAAGTAATTTTTGTCTATGTTAGGGTGCTCTAAAAATATTTCTACTGAACTGATTACAAAATCGCTGTTAGACTCGGGGAAAACAAGTTTGTTTTCTTGGCACGACAATAAAAATTATTTTATTAATTTGGGCTACTTAGTGTCCTCTTCGCTGGGCTTGAAAGGATGTCATGCGATTTTTCTGTTTATTTATAAGTGTGCACTTGATCGAAAGTCGACGAAACCGAATCTTTAACGGTTTTACGAACCCAATCCGCATTCTTTCGTCTCGAAACAACTCGAATTATTCTCATGCTTGGCGGACTTTGAGGATCAGCACAGTGTAAATAATTTATAAAGTAATGTTCTTGGCAATGGTGGTAGCAAAACCTGCTCATTAGAAGAATTCGTTGATGAATCAATTTTGAAGATAACACTCCTTCTCACGCTGATTCATTACGCCTTGCAACCTTCTGGTCGTTCACCACCTACCATCCGCTTGCTTTCATGGGTCATGGTCGCAGATCACCTCCCGAAATAAGCGATAAAACGTTCTTAATTGCCCGGCATCGTTCCACATTAAAGAAACTATAAATAAAAGCCGAGCTATGGATAGAACTTGGGTCGGTGTAGACTTTTTGGGGTTACGGAGGGATGTTCGTGCGGCGGTATTTAAGAATCGGTTTTTTCAGACGCGTTTGCGGCTGATTGATGGCTCGGATACACTGAAAGGGTTTTATGGCTACAATGGTTTGTTTACGAGCTTGAGCCTCACTTCGGTTCAAAAAATCCATAGCTTAATAATTTATTGCGCTTCATACAGTGTGGTTTTAGTTCATCAACCTTTTTCTTGCATGTACACAATGTTTTCTCTGAATATAACCGTGGCGTCTTGACGGGCTAGTAATCACACTTTTGATTTATATATTATGCAGAGATACTGCTCAACTTTGCCCCAAGGGAGCTGGGAATCGCCGGTGCGAAAACAATATGAACATGACGTGGTATTTTGTAATATTTTTGGAGATTCGCTAAAAATTCCTGTTTTGTCTTGCGACATTTGGCCTCTTATCTTCAACAAATATTTATTGACGCTTGAGCAACTAATAACTAGGTGAGATAAAATAATGGGCAAATCAAACACAGGCCCACCCTGTTGTTATTCAAGCCGCGTAGTTGCCGGACGTTGAGATTTTGATTGCATGAAAATAAAGAGGGTGGAAAACGTCGCCGGTTTATTACGTGTCATCGACATACCCTCCAGAGCTTGTCAAGAACAGCCCCCGTTGTCAGCCGAAAACAGGCAATTACACTGCGAGTGCTACGGACAGAGGAAGTTTCAGTAAACAGCTCGTTTGACGGAAAATTGCTGTCATTTTAGGGGCGGACTCGATCTGAAAGTCATCTATCATGAGGGCTTCAGCGGCTACAAAAAATTTCATTACGAAATTTATCGAACCTAATTTAAAATCAATGAATTATTCATGGACTGCGTCCGATAAATTTACCCTTTCAGACAGGATGCTTGGAAGAATTAAACTGCACTTTATTTTTGATGGGATGAGAGACACAGTAAAAAACTCTACAAGTGAATAGTTCTATGAATTAACATCAACACTAGGTCGCTTGCGTCACTGCTACAATTACAATTGGATAATCCCAGGGTTAGCATTAATTAAAAAATTAGGAACGTTTGTAGGTACCGACAAAAATTAGCGTGTAACGTGTAAGCAATTTAAATTTAACCGGATGTTCTGAGGTGAAGCAAAATGAATCGAAATAATTCACTATTTGCATATTTTTTATAACGCAACAAGACTTAGTAATTATGAATTATTCTCTTGCATAATTGTATTTTTTTCAATTTTCTTATTGATTTACAAAATAGTCAGTTCGGAATTTTACGTTTGAATAGATTAAATCCTTAAGACAATGAAATTCCAGGCAGGATTTGATGTGACAAGATACAAAACTTGATTAAACAAGAGTAGCTGAGTTGACGTGTGTGTTATTAAGTAGAGTTACTATGCATTTATAGATGTAGATAAAGCTTAACTCTTTATGCATAAATCTCAGCAGTTGACTGTAATTGTGGACAATTATCTCACGATAAATTATATTTTTAAACCGACGCAACTGCTGCATTTTTCGTAAAATTCGGTAAATACGGCACATTCGTTAATTGAAATACGACCAGAGTATGAAACTTTAATTACTAGTCATTATCGTGTGTGTAAAATAACTGTGCTCGTTGATAGCACTAATAGTCGATAGTTTGGCCAACACACGTACTGACCAAACCGGGCTTCGACAAAACTGAAATCGATTTTATGTTGACCTCAGATTGTTGATAAAACAGTGGGGGGTTGGGTTAATTTGTCCGTATTACATAAAACCTCTCAACAGCGGACACCGATGGGGAACTTTAATTGTCCGTTGTAGGGAGGTGTCCGCTCATGGGAGGTGGAAAATTAAATTTCCTACAAAAATGTCTGCAAAAAATAGCTTTGATAAAGCAGTCGTCAAGTGCACCCTAAATCCAAACAACATCCCCTCAAGAGTCGTCTATCTGTTGATCTAAGTGTTGCGTTTCGTGTCTCGAGAAGACGTCGCCCACCCACATAAAGTCTGGGATAAACACATATCTGGCGACGTCTTTCGATTTTTTTCAAAAACTGGATGAATGAATCTTAGAATCCGGCATCTGTTCCCGTTTATTGAAAATATGTAAATATCACGACTCGACACTTGTTTTTTCTCCAGCCGTTAACCGTCGTAATGAACCGTGATTGTGGGGTTCTCGATTGAAGTGGCACGTGTGGCCGCGGGGTCACGTCGCAAGCATCCGGGAGTCCCTGATGTAATAAGCCGAGATGACTGGAGAGAACTCGCATTCACGTTTCCGCTTGATTAAAAATTTGAATTACGACCTCAATGCTCTTCTCCTGTTGCAGGCATTTTGGAAGACATTCAGAAATATTTCAACGTGCAGAATGACAAAGGCGGGCTTTTGCAGACGGCCTTCGTCCTGAGTTACATGATTTTTGCCCCCATTTTCGGGTACTTGGGGGACAGGTACAGCAGGAAAAATATCATGGCGTTCGGGGTCTTCCTTTGGAGTCTTACCACCCTGATTGGCTCCTTCATGACGGTGAGTGGCCGGTTTGGGGGAATTTGGTGGTTAAACGCTTGTCTTCAGGATTTTTGGTTCTTCCTGTTGTTCAGGGCTTTGGTAGGAATAGGTGAAGCCAGCTATTCCACCATTGCGCCGACGATTATCAGCGATTTGTTCGTCGGTGATGTCAGGTCGAAAATGCTGGCGCTTTTTTACTTCGCCATTCCGGTAGGAAGGTAATTAAACTTATTTATTGTCGAACTAAAAATACCGACAAAGACGCCGGAAACCGCACCAAAAGCACACAATTTTATTTTTCCAGCGGTATGGGTTATATCGTGGGTTCCGAAACGGCCAAAGCCTTCGGGAAGTGGCAGTGGGGGCTCCGTGTGACCCCACTTCTGGGGGTTGTGGCCGTAGTCCTAATCTTCTTTGTGCTTCGCGACCCCGAAAGGGGTCAAAGTGAGGGCAGTAGCCACATCCAGACCACCCCATGGACTGAAGATTTGAAGGATTTGGTCAAAAAGTAATCAATCGTTAATCGTTAATTAATTTTCATATTTTTTTTCTCGCAGTAAAAGTTTCATGATCTCGACTGCGGGCTTCACGTGTGTCACTTTCGTGGCCGGAGCGTTGGCCTGGTGGGGGCCTAAATTTATCGAAATGGGGCTCAGTTTACAGCCGCATGCGAGCAGCTTGGATAGTCAGAGGTAAGGTTTGGGGGTAATTAAGACCAGGGACCGTGAACTGAATATTTGGCACGTCGAGAATACGTCACCTTCAACTTTAAAATTAGTTCGAATGAGGTGATAGGAAGAAGTAAGGGTCAAGCGCACCGACACGACAAGTTTAGTCCATTAAGAAGGTTGTCGTGTGCTTGGATTTCCTAAGATGATAATATACGGCCCTAATTCATTCGAAGTAATGAGCGAGCAATAAATAACATTTACAGGATTTAAAGTTTGCTTGTGGTAAATGTGTGCAAGTTTGTTGCCTTTTTGTGTTTGTTGCAAAAATTTTATTCAACTGTGGAATTCAACAAAGACATTCCGAGGCGAATTATGCTATTTTAAGAGTTGCACACTAAAACGGCAAAAATAAATATTTCAAGTTCATATTTTACGACTATGCGAACAATGACATGCTATCGAACGTAATAATTTCAAATAAAAATGATCAAGATTTACTTAATACTCGGAGTTTGTTTACATTTTCGCCTAGCTGTTTGTATTGATTCAAAGGATTAGTGAAGTTTACTGTTATTATTGGAACGTCCCAGTTATAACTTTATTGTGAAAGGGCAGTCACACGAATTTTTTTGAAGAGAAGTGGAAATTAAACGCATTTTTTCAAGTGAAAAGAATTTCCTGATTACATTCAGGTTTGGTTATAAATATAAAACTTGCAAAGCTTTGTATTGATTAACACTTGAGATATCAGTAAGATACAATCAATTAAAAGAGCGAGAATAATTACATAGATTGAACGGTATGCAAAAAACAGTATAATGGCTAATGGTAGTGTATACGAGATTATTTTATCTCTCATTAAGTTAGCAAGAATACTTTTTGCTACAAAGAATTTAACTGTTTATTGTCAATAAATACTTTGATAATTAATATCTTAACTTTACATCACGAACTTGAAAAATTCAACTCAAAACACAATCACTCATTTATTTGAATATTTATTAATAAACGTAGGGCAACGATCCTAACTACGAGAACAGCTGATTTTTTACATATTACCCCTGATTTAAAAATACTTAATTTAAAGTTTTTAAGAACTTTGTTCCTTGTGTTTAAATTGTTCAAAAAATCGGAGAAATGGGTCGATAATTGTGTTATTTCACCTTTTTTCTTTGAGCGCTTAAGCGAGATTTTGTTGAAATAGAACGCAAAATTACTATTTTAGCACATTGTTTAATCAGAAACACGAGTATTTTGCGGAATTTCCCCCAAAATAAGTCGAGAAATTAAAGTGCCATTTAATTTTACCTTTTTCAGACATTTTATCTCGTTTGGCTAAAAAGCAATTCGCAAAATCAGTCGAAACTTTGGATCTAAAAGTATATATTTTTGCCTTTTTCGGCGTTTTAGCACATGTTCAGTCAGAAAAAAAATTAAATTTCTCCAAAAATTAACCGAAAATCTCAAAATTGTTGAAAAAATGCAGCAATTTTTGCACTTTTCGGGAGTTTTGAGTACATTTTATTGAAATTAATACGCAGTTTTTGCGTTACTTTGCTAAACCAGGATAAAAAATCAATAACATTGTGTCAATTTTTACCATTTCTCCGTATTATCGCGTTTTTCATTCAAAAACGCAATATTTCAGCAATATTTCGTCAAAAATTACCCAAAGAAACACTGAACTGGTCGAATATGGTGTTATATTTCTCTCTCGGACACTTAAAATTAAAAGCAATAATTTTGCAAAATTTCGCTTAAAATAAACCGAATAAAACGCCAACTGTTCCACGGTTTTCAATCAGATTATTGGATATTACGGATTACTAAAACAATCGATGAATTGGATAGAAAATTTAATAAATGTGTGAACACGCACTTAATAAAAACTGATAGCATTTTTCCGGGTTTTTGTTAAACCGGACAGAAAAATAATCAACTAGGTCAAATATTACACCGGTTGCAAATTACAAATTAACACGTACTGTAACCAGAAGAGTAATAAATCACCTTCGAAATGACTTGCATTAAATTTTTTGTCTTTTGTATTAATTATTGCTATTCTTCATGAATTTGGAGCCAATACTTTTTGCTATTTTTATTTATCAGTATCTCCTCTCTGTCCATATAATTCACCTGTTGAGATCTGTTGTATTCATCATTATAGTTGTATTTATAAATAATTGTTTTATACAATTTTTTTCAATATAAATGATGTGTAACTTAACTAGAAGTGATTCAGCGCCCACATTATAATGTCTAGTGGGAGACAGATAATAATAATAATACATCTCCCTGCTCATAAAGTCGTATAAGACAGTATCATTTAATTAAGAAATAAATTGTGTCCAATGCCTAGCTTGTAATTCCGTCGTTTACGTGGTTTGTGTTTTAGCGTTTCGTATAAATTCGGCTTGGTGTCGATGGTGTCGGGCATTCTGGGCGTCCCAGCGGGAAGTCTCGTGGCGCAACATTTGCGCCACCGTTACCCCCGTATCGACGCCCATTTGTGCGGTATTGCCCTTTTATTGTCGACTCCTATGGTGTTCGCCGCTTGCCTCACCGCCTCGTACAGCCTCAGTCTTTGTTTCACTTTCGTATTTTTCGGTGAACTCTTCCTAAACCTCACCTGGTCGATCGTGGCCGACATTCTGCTGGTAAGAATCGTGGGGGCGGCGGCGGCGGCGGCAAACTCATCGCTTGTATTTGTGTGCAGTTTGCGCCGCCCCCGCTGACCGATGTTACGTGATGTTTCAGCTCGACCTTAATATTCGGGGCGATTACGATGCTGGCGGGCTTAGTTGGTTTAACTCTGGGATGCTACCTTAGTCAAATATTTAAACCGAAATATCCCAGGGTTGATCCTATCATATGCGCAGCGGGACTACTTATATCAGCACCCTTACTACTAGGAACCACCTACGCAGTCACCTATAACATCGTCCTCTGTTACGTACTTTTATTCCTAGGACAGGTTGCGTTGAATCTCAATTGGTCTATTGTCAGTGATATTTTGCTGGTAAGAACAGAACCACGTTCGAACTTTTTTACTAGAAAAATTAATATCTCGACTCGGTCATTGCGTGTTAATTTTTTCTTAATTGGTTGTGGTACACCCGACTTTTCTGTTCTATTTTATTCTTGCATTTTGTGTTTGCACTGTGTTTCACTGCTCTTTGCACACAATAATCGCTTGTAGATTCGTACTCCAGCCTAGAAGTGTAGAAAAAGTTTGGTATTCTAGGCCGGTCAAGTCTCCAAAGGTCTGAATTCGTTTGTAAAGCTGTGTAAATACAAATGAGTTCGCCGGAGATTTTTGACGTCATATTTTCAAAAATTGGAACAAAAATTAATCTCCATAAAATACTTTGATTGTCGTCATTGAGTAATTAATTTTTTTCTTAGGCTGTAGTCAAATGTAAAATTTCCATTCGCGATTGTCGAATGTTTTGAAAATATGATGTTTGGTTCGTTTGACGCCGATAACGTATAAAAAATTTGTGAGATAGACTGCAATAACTCGCTTATCTTTATTTTGATTTCTTTTTCTGTTACTGCCGCTTGAACTAACTTTGCAAAAAGTTACGACGCAACTGTAAAAAAACGGTAGATTCCTAGTAGTATGGACGTCGAGCTGAAACGACCGTAAAAGTTTACATTTCATTATCATCTCACCCATTCGTAACATTGCAGTCATTTCTCATCAAATATTTTATGACAATGCACTTTATGTTTGGTTGTTGTGTTGGTGGTATGCTTATGGTTGACTTTGCAGTACGTTGTGTTGCCTACGCGAAGGTCGACCGCTGAGGGCTTCCAACTTCTGGTGTCACACGCGCTGGGGGATGCCGGAAGTCCTTACCTGATCGGAGTTGTAAGTTGTTGTTTTTTCCGCACCATTGTTCTAATTCAAGTGTTTAGATTTCCGAAGCCGTTTTAATAATGCTCAACAATTCGTCAAAGTCCAAAGGGAATGATTTTAAGGCGCTTCAGTACGCTTTATTCACGACGTGTTTCGTCGAAATCCTGGGAGCATTCTTCTTCCTCGTCAATGCCTTGTACATTTTGCAAGATAAGCACAAAGTCGACAAAGCAATTCAGGGTGAGTGGTTTTCGTAGTTGCACAAATAAAGGGTGTTTTTACTAGCGACTAGTCAGAAAAGTAGCGTTCTGTATGACGTAGCGACGAGTTTAACCGACTATCCTATATCTCGTAGAATGTAACTGTTTTATTTCATTAAATGTTCCATTTCTGATTGGTCTGGTTTGAGCGTTTTTTAATGACTTGCTTTGTGCAGAGGTTTCGGATTATGGCACTACGGGCCAAGGAGATGTGGTTTCTAGTCAGTCGACTGAATGATGTATGTGATTTTTTATTGTGCGAGGTGGCGGGTCTTTGCTTATTTTCTTCTTGTGTCTGAAGTTAGTCTCATGGTGCTTTTCGTTTCAGCAAACTCCCAACAACTCCTAACGGATGGTTCAGAAACGGAAAATCCTTCCTGATTATTGGTGTATTAAGCGAGTGAATTAGACTTTCGTAGCGCGTGTGATTTGAACGTGTAAGGTTTTTCGTGTAAATATGAGTTTGTGAGAGTACTAATTGTGTTTTGTACAAGACTGATTTTCATTTGCGTTTTGTCAAACGTAAAGATCAAATACGCACACGATTTCGTATTATATTATGATCTTGTGATCATTCAGTACGTTTTTTAGAATGGTATTAGTTATTGTTTTATTTATTACAAATTTGTTATCACATATAGCGAAATAAAAATTAATAAGCCACACTCGAGTGATTCTAATCCAATCCTAATCCCAATGAAACACACGTTTAGGTAAATAATAGTATATTGAATGAAAAAGTAAAAACGTAAAAAATACAAAACATATAACAAAAAAAACAAGTGGTAATACTATGTAAAGATTAAACGAAAGAGATTCTTCGTCTCTTTGGTATTACGAGATTGTCACCCGAATCGTTATTTTCTTCGAAAGTTTGCACCAATTCTTCCACATTTCTTCTGGTTTCGTGATCCTGAAATATCAAATATAACAAATCCACGTTTTTATCTCGTAACGTAAAAAATATATTAAACATTACCTTTGCCACCCAGTCGTGTTTAAAAATATCTACAATGGAATAACGACAAGTTGAGTCCACCGTGATCATAGATTTCACGAGATTTTTCGCCGGCAATGACACATTTCTCCAAGCTTTAGGGTCCCAAGTTATTTTGCCACTCACTATATTTTTAGCGACTTCTTCCCTACTTGAACCACTGAAAAGAAATTAAAAGAAAATCGGATATTTTCATTTTTATCGCTAGGATAAAATAGGTGAATACAAAAAACAAACTAGCAGCCACACTTCTACTACTCACATTATCCTACTTGAAAGGCGCTGAACATAGCGAAGCGAGGCCTGTATGTTTAAAATTAAAGACTTAATTCCAAAAATTTTCAAATTTGACACACTTTTTTGGGCCACTACTTACACAAAGGGCTGCGTCCGGCTCAGCATATAAAACAGAATCACTCCGAGGCTCCAAACGTCCACTTTCCGGCTATAGGGCTCAAAGAACCTTAATACTTCTGGTGCCGCGTACTGGACGGTCCCACAGACCGTCTCCATCACGCTGATATCGTCCATGATCTTGCTCAAACCAAAATCGGAGATTTTCACTCTCGGGTATTGGTTTTGCGTACTCAGAAGTACGTTTTCAGGCTAAAGACATAATTAAAAATGTGTTTAACAAAATGTGGTTGTTTTACTTTCAAGTCCCTGTGTGTCACCCCGTTTAAGTGTAAATACCTCACACCTAGTAAGATTTGGTAAAAAATAAACTTCACCTCGCATTCGGGGAACGCCAAAGTCGAACGAATCCGACTTGTGAGTTCGCCCCCACTCATGTATTCTAAAACTAGGAACACCTCGTCATCAGTCTCAAAAACCTCCCTCATTTGGATAATAAAAGCCTGAAATTTTGGACATTATTTCACACAATTGTGGGTACTAGTGATAATTACATGAGAGAACGAACTCAGTATCTCAACTTCCGTTTTAATGCCACTTATGTTGTTTCCCCGGCGTGTTGAGACACTAGACCTTGATTTATCAATTCGTTTGATTGCGAATTGCTCCCGAGTTTGCTACAATTACGGTTCATTTGAGGTAAAAACAAAGCGAACTAAACCTTATCAAGGGCTAGACGGACTTGGCCGAAGGAACCACGTCCTAAGAGCTTCGTGGTGGTGTATTTTAGCCGCAACTCCTGAGGTAGGAACTCATAATCGTCGCGATTGATGTCACTGATAAAACTGTAGACTGAATAAAACGTTAAGACATGTGTGGCACTTATGCAGCTAATACCTCTGGTACTGGGGCTCCCTATTGCTATAATATCCTCGTTGTAAATGACACATTCGTTATTTCTGCCTATTTTCGTTCTATTAACGAAAGTGCCATTCTTACTGAGGTCTGTGAGAAACACGAGACCCTCCTCGTCCTTCGTTAGCCGAAAATGTTGCTTGCTAACGTTCAAAATCGTGGGAAACTGACTTTCGTCAACGAAAATATTGCAACTGGGGGCTCGTCCAAAAGTGTACACCGGCTCGAACAAGTCTGGAATTTCACAAGTTTGGCAGTGCTAGCCCCCTTGTAAACTTACCAATCGACACCATTGTCGAGATACAGGCGCACAACCGCCCCCATGGTCGTTTCACCTCCCCCAGCTCCTGAGAGGGCTCGTCGGTTTGGGTCTGAGTCAGGGGCAGGTCTGTGGCTTCCAACATACTTAAGTAAAGGTGTACAATAACAAAAAATGAGGTGATAACAATATGGCACTAAATTTAAACGAAAAAACTTGCCTACATCTCGCAACAATCGGTAGACATGTTTTTGACAAACAAAAGGCGCGAAATGGGGGCTTGTGATTGGTCAAGAGACACGTGCGCCAAGCGCGCGGATTTCGAATCACTGATAAAAGGAACAAATTTTTGTTTTTGTGACCCGGCCGTGACCACGGATAAGTAAATTAGTTGCAAAGTTACAATGAAGCTCGCTGCGGTTCTCTCACTCGTGATTTTGACCCAAGGAGAAGAGTTTTCGCAAGCTAATTATTTGTTCACTTCTGATGTTTACAAAGTGAGTGCGTTTGAAACAAACATAAAACTTACATTTTTCACAGGAGTGTGTTAAAAATGAGGGCGGTAATTTACTAGTGAGTCCCCTTTCCGTGGAAATAGTCCTAGCATTGGCCCAGTGTGGTGCCAGAGATGAGACAGCACGAGAAATCCAAACCGCTTTACATTTGGCCAGTTCTGACCAAAAAACTGCTTTCAAAAGTGTTATTTCGGGCCTTAAGGGGGGCGAACACTACTCGCTTCACACAGCCAACAAGATTTATCTTCACGATAATTTCTCGATTAGGGACGATTTTAAGACAATTGCTACAGAAATGTTCCAATCAGAGGTTGAAAATATAGATTTTTCGAAAACTGAGGCAGCTGGGATTATAAATAAGTGGGTCGAGGACCAAACGAACCAAAAAATAAAAAACTTGGTGCGTCCCGAAAGTCTCCAAAACAGCCCTTCTGTCCTGGTCAATGCGCTTTATTTCAAGGCGCGTTGGGCCTCTAAAAACTTCCTTAAATACCCCTACTTAACTAAGATTTTTTCCAAAACGGCCACTGACCAGATTGAAAGTGAATTCATGATAGATATAGGCGGTTCTTATCAACTGCACGAAGATAAAGAACTGGGCGCTCGGTTCCTGAAAGCTCCGTTTAAAGGACAAGACGCCCATATGGTTTTCGTGCTACCAGACGCTGTGGACGGGCTTGGAAGACTTGAGGAACAAGCGGATAAAATTTTCAGGGAACATTCGTTCCAGCCGGTTATTATAAACGTGGAGTTACCACGGTTCAAAATTGAGAGTACCGTTAATTTCAAGTCGATATTGCAAAAGGTGTGCGAATCATGAACGCAATATCTTAATATTATTCCAATTGTAGTTAGGTGTTCGGAAAGCTTTTATGAACGGCGAGGCCGATTTTAGCGGAATTGCTGGAAAAAAGGGGGAGCTTGTCGTGGGGCAGGTTACACAAAAGAGTTACATTGATGTTAACAAGGATGGGGTGGAAGCAGCAGCTGCCACGAATTTAGGTACGGTTTTGTCAGGGAAATATTTGTTTTAGCGTTTTTTTAGTGTTTACGCTGTCTGGGCCGCCACGAACTACGAAAGAATTTAAAGCAAATCATCCATTTTTGTTTTACATTCAAGCCAAAGGCGTGGTGCTGTTTGCAGGAAGAGTTGTTGATCCGAAATATTAAACACTGTAGTTTGGTTTCAATAAAAGATTGAACAGGAAATATAACTCTTTTTTTATACCTACGTTTAAATGTTATGAGGTGTTTACATTTCACAAAAAACAAATAACATCGTTTTATGGTCAAGGTTTGACCTTTCACGATATGAACTCATTACTCGTATCAGATCTGTTGCACTTAGTGCTTTTAGGAAAACAATAGTCAAAAGGAAACAGAGACTTTTTAGTATGTTTATTTTTCAGTTACAATAAGTTATAAAATTTTACTTTGCAATGAGACATTTATCCCGAATTGCAACAGTTTTAATAAATACATTAACAAGCTTCGGCTTTTTCCTCCAACTTCTTGTTAATTTTGCTCTCCCACCATTTGGAATTCAAATCTTCGAGCATCGCCCTTCTTGCACTTTTCATGCACTCTCTAAAGCCCTCGGTATTGCAACCTGTATTAGGTGTTTTTCCTTGATTTTCCGAATAACATTGCTCGATTGTCTTTTCTTCTTTTTGCTGCCTCTTGTTGTATAAATCAAAGCTACAATTTTTTCTAAAATTTGAAGTTTCATTTCGTATTTAGTTTACCGTAATTCCCACAAAATGGGTGAACTCGCATTGATGACTACCTGCTGATCGGGGTGTCTTTTGCAAGGTTTTGTATAATTTTTTTTCAACGTAACTTGGTCAAGTTTATCCATAAAAAGATCCCATTCCGTGTCGGCGGTATCTGAATTATCGTCTGGAAACTCATCTTTTGGCTCACAGTATTGTGATCCTGAATTAACAACCAAAATCTGAAAAAGGATGCAATCAAGGACGTTTAAGGAAAAAAAACACGTAACACTGTGATAGGAAACCGTTATAATAATTTCCTTACCACTGAAATGAGTAAAAATATTGTTGGTCTCATTTTTGGCACTTAAATAGAATAATGAGTGAAATGATTATCTTATCATTTAATAAACAGTCACTTGTGCTTAACATGTGTTACCTATTTAGATTATATTTATTGTGGGTAATATCAATAAATAAATAAATGAGCGGTGCAATGCGTAATGAAATAAATTTATTTGTTTTTTTTGATGTTATTTAAGGAAAATATACTGTATTGTGACATTAAAAATGTTTAAATATTTTTGCAAAAACACTTCACAACGTCTCTGAAACAGTTACCTTATCTATTTCTCCTTATAAACCCATGAGATTATTTGATTTTTTATTCTAAATTTGTGACAGATTTATTATTATTATCATTATTTAACACAGCTAATAACTTGAGACGGATACCACAAGATCAGTTCAAGAAAAGCTCTGGATTTAAATATTAATAATACATTTTAGGTGTGTCCTTGCTTTTATCTGGCAGTTGTAATTTACATTTGACGTATTTTTATGAGTTAGGTACAAAGTTAATGACAGTTTTGTTAAGATATTTAATGTGCTTGATATTTGTCCCGGCGCATCCACCATTTTTGCAAGTAAGCTATTATTGCATTTTTTAAGAAGTGGTGCTATACCGTGTTTTTTGATGAAGTATTTTAAAACAAATTTATTAATTTTGAAAAATGACTGAAGAAATTGTTGCTTTAAAAGTTTCAAAGAAATTTAAGAAACCTTAGTAATATTACTTAACAATGTTAAGTACTGTATGATTATTTCATATAAGAATATTACATAGAAAAAGACCACAATTACAACACGGAACAATTCAGTAAATTATAGTGATTGTTCAACTTTCGCTTGATTACTTTAATTTTCCATAATCCAACTACATTATTCAACGATATGCATCGACATAACTGAAGCTCATTTTTCGTATTCGCCAGAAAAATGTTGTTTCATTTTAAGATATTTTACTACTCGACAATATTCCTTCTGACTTTAGGTTGCAATAATCCCAATATTGACGATTTTCTTATCACAATTAAATACAACGATCACGTTTTAAGCCCAATACCTGACCTTGTCGACATGACTGTGGACCTCCGCGACGCAAATAAACTCTGCTCTAGTTTTTTTAACACAACCCAACGTATCAACAACCTAGAAATCACCGCTTTACGCGTCGTCGAAATCGAAATCGAATTCTTGAAAGGAAAAAACGTACAGCACTTGCTCGACATAGACCGAGGGAAATTTCGAACCCTCCGACGACACACGTTTAGAGATCTCCAAATTGCGATCTTAATTTGCCGAAGAGGGGAGCTGAGAGTCATCGAAGCGGAAGCAATTGCAAATTTATCTAATTTGCAAACTCTCGATTTGAATCAAAACCAAATATCACGGTTCAGTTCGGAGTGTTTTGTGCAACTGCCAAATTTGAAAATTTTCATAATTGATGACAACGAAATCCAAACACTCGAGAGACGCTCTTTCGGGTTTCTGACCCAGAACGGGAGCGAAATACATTTGGAGTTCAACGGAATTGGGGAAATTCATGACAATGTGTTTGAAAATTTTTATGCTAAAAATGCACACCTATTCCTAGCACACAATTTGATCCAGAGTTTGAGAGGCAAAATATTTGAAAACCAATCGTTTTTCGAAGTTATTTTAAACAATAATCAAATTTCAACCGTTTCTTCTGATTTTTTTCGAACGAATTTCGAAATTACCATACTATTTTATTGTAAAAATAATTTACGTCCGGAGGTTTTGCGGAAATTGGAGAAATGGTGTTTGCACAAACACGTCTCGTGTAGCAAATGCCCAAACAATGGATGTGTTGTTTCTTCAAGTTTTATTTATATCTCAGTAATATTTTTAATCGCTACTAAATTTTAATGTCACGTTTGATTAACTAATTAAAATAAAAACACTTAATTGTGAGTGCTGGTAATTGCTTGTAAAAACTAAACTTAGAAATTCCATTTTATTATTAGCTTGATAACGCAAAATAATCGTAAAAATCGACAATGCTTTTCCAAAACTGTATAAATGTGTGACGTGTGATTGTGATAATTTAATCCTAAAAAATGACTATCGCGGAAGTAACAATCACCCAAGGCAAATTACGCGGTACCACTTCTTGTGACATAAACGGGGACACCTACTTCCGCTTTCAAGGCATTCCATACGCTAAGCCGCCTGTGGGGGTACTCAGATTTAAGGTAGTACCTTGACCTCGATTTAGGCGAAATTAGCAAATTTCCAGGCCCCCCAACCACCTGAAAACTGGACGGGTGTTTTGGATGCCACCAAAGAAGGTGATCCTTGCTATGGTCGTCATTTTTTCAAGAAGAATTTAATTGTGGGAAGCGAAAATTGTTTGGTACTTAATGTTTACACCAAAAACCTACGCACTGACACCAACCGTATCACCCAACCTGTGCTTTTCTGGATCCACGGTGGGGATTTTGTGACTGGAAGTGGTACCAGTGAAATGTACGGTCCTGACTATCTAATGAGCGAAAATGTGGTACTTGTCACAATTAATTATCGGTTGGGGATGTTGGGGTTCCTAAGCTTTGAGGATGTGTCTTTAGGAGTACCGGGTAATGCTGGGTTCAAGGACATGGTAATGGCCTTGAAATGGGTTCAGAAAAATATTATAATGTTTGGTGGCGATCCACACAATGTGACGATTTTCGGGTCTGGGTCCGGTGCCATGTCAGTGCATCTTTTACACTTATCGCCAATCAGTAAAACCCTCTTTCATAAAGCTATAGCCCAGAGTGGTACCGTTTTGAGTTTGAGGGCCCGTGGTACTCTTGCCATTTCACAAATAGCTTCGATTTTGAAATTAAAGGATGAGAGAAGTGTTTACAAGCACTTGATGGCACTGAAAGTCGCCGAGATTTACAAACTTCAAAAAACTTTACTTGAAGTACTATATGAATGGTTTAGGGGTTTTTCCTTTAATGATTTTATTTCAGACTTGTGGTCCATTTGACCGCAATCTTTTTGGTTACGTCGTTGAGAAAAAATCAGACGAGCCCGCTTTCTTGAAGGAAGATCCTTTCAAAATCATTGCTTCGGGCAATTTTAACCAGGTACCACTAATATGTGGGTACGTTGCCAACGAAACCATTGGTTCCGAACTCAATCAAGGGCCAACCTTTGAGGAGAAAATCATCCCTTGGTTTTTTGGTTACGAGTTTGGTAGTCTAGAAAGCTACACGGTGGCCAAAGAAATCAAAAGTTTTTATTACGGGTCTGAGGAAACTCTACCAAGGGATAAAACCAAAACTACGACTGTTAGTAACAAACTTTGACAGACAAAGCCTAACGAGGAATTTTAGTTGATTTCCGACGCCCAGACGGTTTTCGAAATTCAAACAACCGTCAGAAAACATTACGTTTTATCCCGAGCCCCTACCTATTTATACCGAGTGTCCTTAAAGACTGCTTTGAAAATACCGGGGCTTCCAGCCGATGTCAACTACATTTTCAAAAATTTTGCCACAAGTATCAAGCCTGGAACTAAAGAACACAAAGTGATGAAGCGGTTCGTTCGGTTGTGGTGCAATTTTGCCAAATATGCACACCCGACGCCTCGGAGAGACGACGCATTGCTGAATGTTATTTGGAGGTTTGTTAGCAATGACGACGAGTTAGATTTTCTGGATATTGGTGACGAGTTGGTCGCTTCGGCCAATCCCGACGCCCAGCGAATGAAGTTCTGGAAAAAGTTGTTTAACAAGAGCCCAGCTAATGGAAAACTAATGTAATTAGGATACTTTCACCTTGGCTGTTTTATCTTCAATTAAACTTAATAAAAAATAAGCCAATATAAACGCATGACTTTCATTCAATCACACAAACCTAAAATGGAACCCCTAGTCACAACAGTGCAAGGACAGTTAAAAGGTACCACTTCTCTTGATTCGTCCGGAGAGAAGTACTACAAGTTTCAAGGCATTCCGTTTGCTAAACCACCTGTGGGCCTTCTCCGATTTAAGGTACCACTTAAAAAACCGTCCTTTTTTGACACAGTTTTCAGGCCCCTGAACCTCCCGAAAAATGGACTGGGGTACTGGACGCCACAAAGGAAGGGAGCCCTTGTTACGCCCGCCACCCGTTTAACAATAAAATTGTCGGGAGTGAAGACTGCCTTTATTTGAACGTTTACACGAAAAAAATAGCAAGTAACAACTGTTCTTTGTCTCCTGTCCTGTTTTGGATCCACGGAGGTGCGTTCTTGAACGGTTCCGGAGGAACGGAAATGTACGGTCCCGATTTCCTCATCACTCAAGATGTGGTCGTGGTAACGATCAACTACCGACTAGGGATTTTGGGCTTTTTGAGCCTTGAAAACCCCGATTTGAAAGTACCAGGCAACGCCGGCTTGAAGGACATAGTAATGGCCTTGAAATGGGTCCAAACCAACATCAAAAACTTCGGTGGTGACCCTAATAACGTCACCGTTTTTGGGCAAAGTGCGGGTGGAGTTGCCGTCCATCTCCTGCTTTTGTCCCAAATGAGTCGCGGGTTGTTCCACAAGGCTATAGCCCAGAGCGGGTGTGCGTTTAGCCCTTGGGCACGTGGTACCACCGGTGTTAAAGAATTGGCCCCGGTACTACACGTGGAAGAAGACGAAGAGAAGATTTACGAGCGTTTGATGAAACTACCAGTTGACGAATTGTTCAAACTCCAGGAGAAAATTGTCTCGTTTCTAAATATTTACGCAAGCAAACATAGAGCCTTTGCCTACGTTGTGGAGAAGATTTCGGATGGTTTTCTAAGCGAGGAACCAATTGATATTATTTCGAATGGAAAATTCCAACAACTGCCTTTCATGATTGGGTACACGACTGCCGAAACTTGGGGCTTTGACTCGCTCAGGCCTGACGATTGGCCAGGGGCGAAAAATCTGGAAGACTCAATCCCCTGGACTCTAGGATTTAAAACTGGAAGCCCGGAAAGTCAAGTCATGACGGAGAAAATAAAAAAGTTCTATTGCGGCGGACATATTCCGACCACCATTAAATTAGAGACAAAAATTGCGGTTTGTACCGATTTTAATCATTATTGTGACAATATTTACAATTCCAGATCCACACCGATGCAAATTTCGTTTTCGGGGTTTATAAAACGGCTCTAAGCCACTTCAGCAAGTCACAAGCCCCCACTTATTTGTACAGGTTTTCGGCAGAGACTGAACTGAATGTGATGCGGCAATTCTACAAGATCAAAATTCCAGGTCTTTGTGACTACTTTTCCGATTTTTGATAACATAGTCAAAATTCAGGTGTGGTCCATTGTGACGATATTGGTTATCTGTTCAAAAACGTGGCTTCGCCTCGCATCAAACCCGGTTCTAAGGAAGAAGTTTTGTTGAAAAAGGTCGTAAAGTTGTGGACGAATTTTGCCAAATTCGGCAATCCCACACCTGACAACTCCTTGGGTGTTGTCTGGAAACCCGTTACTGACAAAGAAGTTGATTATTTGGACATTGGCGAGAGTCTGACGCCGGCTAGAAACTCGATTGAGCACAAGAGAGTACAATTTTTGACAAAACTGTACGAGCGCAAGAACTCCTCGTCCCATTTGTAAAAACAAACAATAAACAATGTAATAATTTAATTAGATAGAGATAGCCGGTTCAAAAACCACCTCCACCTCCCTCTACTGCGCATGTGTGAAAATTGTGTCAGTCAGCCGCAGACGCAAGCGCGTAATCGCAGCTCGCTGGCCTGCGACCAGCTGGTCAGCCGGCCTGCGGCCGACTGACGCCATTTGTGATGATGCAAATATATTTATGTAGTATAATAATAATAATAATAATAATAATCGTCGCCATCTTGGAAGTTTGAAAGTCGGCGGCGGTCATTTTTGTTTAATGGTAAATTGGCGCCAAATTTAAATTATTTCAAAATTAATATTTGAAATTAGTCGGCCATGTTTGTTTGTTAAAAAAAATGGCGCCAAAATTTTAATTTATTTAAAAATTAATATTGGGTGTAATGTTGGTAGCGCCGATGTCGTCACAAATTCCGCCTAAATTCTCACGTTAGATGGCGCCACGGTCTGCAAACTTTTCGCTAGATGGCGCTGCCGTCAGCGCAGCCGTCAATCAAAGATGGCGCTGGCCTCCATTTTTTTTTTTAAACACACCCCCCGCCCGTTTGCGAATATGCAACCAAGAAAACAAGTAGTAGTAGTAGTAGTAGTAGCTTTTTGGGGTTGTGAAATTTTTGGTTTTTGGGGTTGTGAAATTTTGAATATATGATTTTTGAAATGTGCAATTGTGAATACATGAAGTATATATACAATACATGCTGTATTGAGTTAAGCAAAATATCAGAAAATCATCGCGCTTGTCACTAATAACTAATAAAGGAAAGTCATTATTTTATCGATAAGGAAAAAAAACCTAGTATATGTAGTTTTTTATTTTTGTAATGTTGTTTGCCTAACTTGTCTGTTGCGCACCAAGTTTATTTTGTTATTTGTTTAAAATATAATGCAAAAAAAGTTGTTGTTGTTGTTGTTCCTTCCATGGGGAGTCGAACCTCAGGTAGGTAGAGTGGATAGTGCTGTCTATTTTGGAAACCTGAAAAAAATCATAAATTAGTTTTTTAAATAGAGGTGAACATGACACTTACCAAAAAATTTTACATTAATCTTCGTGAACAATACGTTCGAAATTAAAAATGTGGGCATCATGTTCCTGATTTCCATTAGCTTGCTTACGTCCCATATAAATCAAATAAGATCCGAGTCCTTCCATTAGTGTCGTAATTATGGTATCATTCATAACTGCTGTTAGTCGTTTAGGTAAAAAAACTTTACCGACGTTGTCCAGATATGCTACCATCATAACCCCATGTTGTGTGTTTGCCTTGGTTAAATTGATGATTTTATATTTCTTGTTCACTTCCAAATCGTTGGCACTGACATATGTATCAGTATATTCACAGGCAGCAATTTTATTCAGATTTAATAGTTGATCAGCCATTACAGAATCCTTTGAAATTTAAATGCAAAAATACACAGCGGAGCACATACAACTTCTCACAAAGATAGTTTTAATAAAACTGGTGAAATGTGTAAAAAACGGAACTTTTATAATCAATTTTTGCGGTTAACAGATAACACGCTTTCCTAAAAAATAAAAATGAAATAAAATATGATTTAATACTAATTTTGTGGTTTACCTTATCGTAGGAATTTTGTGACGCACTTTTTGTTTGATAAAAATTTGATAAAAATTTTCCTAAAAAATTAAACACATTTTTAGCAATCAAATGTGGTAAACAAATTTAAAAAATTAAAGAATTTACCAAAAAAAGATTATTTATGTTGGTTTTAGAGAAGAATTCAGTAGTCTGAATCGGAAGAATTTGTGGATGAAGAACTTGTGCCGAAGTCAATATTTTCGATAAACTTACGATGCGTCTTTTTGGCACAACTTTTGTAGGTCTGAAGCTGAATTAGATGTTTAAATTAGATGTTTAGAAAGAACGTTTTATTAAGTTGTAATATAAACTTACTGTAAACAAACACTGATGAATACACCAACTACACCAACTATCTTCTTCACGAGTATAATCTGTTAAATTTTCAACCAGGACTGCATTGTGTGTAATAATCTTTTTAAAAGATAATTTTTTCAATTGAATTAAGATGGGTTCTCGCGGACAATTAATGTTAAATATAGATAAAGTTTTAGGTCCCGCTTGTATGACACTCTTAGTAAACTCATCATATTCAAAGTAATTATTTTCATTAAAAAAGTACAGCTTTCCGTTTAAATATCTAAATGTCCTTGTTATTTTATTAGGAACACCTTCAAATAATTCGTTTGTTAAACCAGGAACATTATATCCAGAGATGCAACTAGATAATGTAATATATGTATTATCTCTGAGAAAAAGATAAATACCACCTGAGTAAGTTGTTATCGCTGCCGAAATTGGACTTGATATTTTAAATTCTTCGCTTATAGATTTCGGATAATTAGTTTTAAATCTAAAAGTAGATAATGAAAAAAATATAAACTTCAGCTTTTACAATAATTACTATATCATCTGTTGAGGGTTTATGATAAATTGTTGTAAATTCTTCAAAATCTTTTGGTAAAAAATGTTAACCGCCCAGTAATTAATTAAGGTTTTGGATATGAATTTTTACCTATTTCAATTAAACAAATCCACTTTTTTTATAAAAGATGTATAAATGTGTTTTAACTATTAGAAATGTATATATTGTTTGTAAACTATTGGATATAAATTTTTTGGGGAAAATGATTGTAACGATAAATTAATAATCAAATACAACTGGATATTTATAAAATTTTTGATTCATAAATTTACAAGAAAAAAACGTTAGACAGGAAATAAGATAACAAAAATAATCAGAATGAATATTATTTTTTATTATACATAAAACAAACTACATACTTAAACTAAAAAAGTCATACACCTAAATAAATTTTTAATTGCAGTTTTTAAGCCAAACCTAACGCTATGAACATCATAAAAAACGCTATGAACATCATAAAACGATCCAACATGTATGAGGTTTAATGTACCCATACCCAAATGTCAATTATACCCCGCTCCTCATCGGTGTCTATCGCGGCGGTCAAGCGCCCCACGGTAAAAATATCAAAATAACCTCCAAGGGATGGGGGCGGTTCCAGTCGCAGATAGATGTTAATAAGGGAAACCCACTCGAAGGTGCCCGCGGGAATTTGGGTGAGGAGGTGGTCCACCTCCTCTTCGGTTAACCCAGCGTGGTTAACAACCAAATCTGGGTTATAGTCCCCATAGTAACCTGCGGGATGTTCTGTAACAAAAGAAAGAGAAATTTAATAAATAGATTACATTAATTTATTAAGACTGATGATGAAGTGTTGTAATTAAATTTCAAACAATTGATTCGGAAAAAATTTAAAATAAAATAATGTAAAAATTATTTCTACTTACTAGACATGATGGTTGTGTTGACTGTTGATATTTCAATAAAAATTATTTCACACACTAAAAGTTGATCCCTTTATACTTTTTGTAATCTTAACTAGAGTGGAGAGGGCAGGTTAATGAAGTAGGAGAAGGAAACGAGATTAAAACTTTAAACGTTTATTTCGGTAAATTCTGAATTACATAATTATAAATAAACCGTACATTATTAAGACTACAGATACATATTTTAGTTTTTAAGTAATGATGCATACATAACGGAAGTTGTGGTTGCAATTTTGGACAAGAGTTTGCTTCCTCCAAATTGATGATCCTAGGGTAAAAGTCCTTTGAATCGAAAAATTGTCTTAAAAAATCCTCTTTAACGCTTCCTTTTACGTAAATAATATCGATAACATCATCGATAATATTTTCTTCTAGTATGTTATAAATATTTTCATAGTCGATATTTCCACTGTTGTAACGTAATAGATGATGATTTAATTCTAAATATTTCACTTGTTTTTTTACATCTGCACTTAGTTGACGAAACGGCACCGGTGATTTAAACAAATAGTGACCAGTTCGATGTCCATCAAATATTGTTAATTCTTTAACGATGAATTCAGGTATATAAAATCCTTGAACATCAATCACTACTACCTTCATGTTGAACACTTAAATCTAGACTGAAAAATTTGTTCACGATGAGCAGAATTTAAGATCTCCTTTAAAATATTTTTCATTTGATTAATTCTAAACTTAAACCTTTCTCTGTCTGCAGCGCATTGTATCCAATAGTTTCCTTTTCTAGCATCTTGATAAGCATATGACCAAACTATTAGATTATGTACTTCCGGAGCACTATCACTTATAGTAACACTTTTTTTCATCCTTATATCAGTTGTCTAATTATTCCTGTTAACGGATAGTACTGCATTATTCTATCATGAATGATAATACAATAAGCTCTTGTATCGGCTGGGAAATTATTATCGCTTTCAAATTCTAAGCTGATATCAATGGTGGAACTTCGAATTGCTTCGTTTTGCTTGGAACAGTCTAATACAAATATCGGTCTTTTTGTATAATCTGTATAGCTTAATATAGGTTCAGCACGATCTTTTCCATTAAATTCCTTATAAAAATCAACGTAAGCTTGATATGCTTCTAAATATTTATTTTTAGCAAATTGTAGTTTCCATGTTTCATATGGATAAACATTTGAATTCAACCATAAACGTACGCTTCTTACATCACAATGATCAAATAGAGTAACATCAGACTTTGGATTATTTTTTCGGTTTGTTTGAAAGCAAACGATAATAAATCTTGGTCTTTCTAATTGAGTAGATGTTTTAACTCTCCAGATGTCGTTATTAGTTTGTCGAACTGATGGAAGTTCATGAATTTCCCATTTTCTGAACGGTAACGATATAACACGATCTTTGTTGATCCCTTCTAATATAGTTAATTTAATTTCATCATTTGGGTAAACATGTTTTGCTTTTAATTCAATATTGTTAATCTTAAGTGTCGCTTTTCTCGTTCCGGTAGAAATGAAACAATTAGCATCGTTACGACTTCGTATTAATCGAAGTTTTTGATGACCGCTAACTATCCGATGATAATCAAATGGTAAATTTAACAGATAAGATAAAGGGATTCTAAATGAAAACGTATTATCAGTTTCATTAAATGTCTTCAGTTGTTGACTTTCTTGATCATTCCATCCAGCGAGAGTTAATGCTCTTACTTCATCTTTGCCATAACATAGAAAAGTTTTGATTGTAGATACTGTTCCGACTTCACGTACACTATCTAACTCAACATTATTCAATTCATAGCTTACATTCTCAAATAAATATGCTGCTGCATTATTAGTCAAGGTTACATTTCCACCGCCAGTTTCCGGTACCGGATCTGGTATGAACTCACCGTCCACTTGTATAAATGATTCAAAGAGAGAAATCCAAATATCTCTCTGATTAATTATAATTTCGATTTCATCATTGTTATCGAAAGATCTTACTTGCGGACTATATGTATGTTCTTCCTCTTTACTTATGCTGTCGTCTATTTCCGGTGAACTGTAAACCTGAAGTTTGCTGGCGGACATTATATCCTAACGATTTAAGAATCTGCACGCTCTGATGTGATAATGTCGACTGATGACAAGATACTGACTGATAATTTGATGGATTGTATGATTTTTTATATTGATTTTGAAACACTAAACCCATGTTTATGCTTCTTTTTTCAGAGCAAGACGAATATTGATTGTTTGACCGTTAAAATCTATAGGACAATGGTCTTGATCAACAATATCAATAGTTAGGTTAGGTATATTGGATCTATTAATGATAGGTAAATAAATAGGATTTAATGGTTCCACAAAAATCTGTTCGGCTGGACTAACACTTAAAGCAGTTTCATAAAGAGTATGAGATTCTTTGTTTTTGTAGAAAGAACCTCTTACAATATTACACTCGATACGTATTGTATTAACCTTAATTATGTTAACAGGTAAATCACTTTCATGTAATTGTCTTGCTTTAAGTTTCCTTTTAGAAAAACCTAACAATTTACCAATACTATCTTCGTGAGCGAAATTAATGTCGTAAATACTAAATATCTCACACTTTAATGTGTTTTCGTTAGCCTTCAATGAAAATGTATTCTGTTTTTGAGCATCAGTTGCAGATCGTCCACTAAGAATAATTTGTATATATTTTTCTATAGCAGCTATTTCATAAGCACCTTTCGGAAATGTTATCACTTTTTCTTCAGTAGTGTTCGGAGCAAAATAATAAAATTTATTTGTACCCTCTTCTATATTTGGTATATTATTGTTAGTATAAAAACCGATTAAAGCTATAGAATAATTCGAATTTTCTTCAAGGTCAATGGGTGGCTCATAGTGTTCAGACAGCGTACTTTCAACACCTGTTAGGGAGAATGTCTTATACATGACTGAATAAAATACATGATTATCTCATCTTTTATTATGTAAAAACATCAAACATAAATGTCCGCAATTATATGATAAAAATTGATAACGATCATGATTAAAGTAAATATTACAATTTCCTAAGTATCGTACTAATTCTAGAGGTGGCTTTAGATTTCCATAACTATCAAAATAATCAACCTGTTTATTTGTTTTTCTATAACAAACCCAATGAGTTCCGGATCCTTTTTTAGAGTCCAAATTAATGATAGCACATTCTGTCTTATCAGGTTTCATATGAATTAATTCATCTCTCATAAAAACGCCTTTAAATTTGGGTAGTTTTAATAATTTAGCATATCTTCTTAAATCATTATCAGTTAGTGCCCTATTAGGCAGTTTTATTGGTAGTTTTTTGGAAATTTACGTAAATACAATCCATAACCTCGTGGTTGCTTTCGAAGATATAAACCACTTCCCGCCTTCCCGATAGCGATATCTTCCAGTACTTTATTATGACGTTTATTCTCATCTAATTTCTGTTTCGCTGCTTTAGCATCATTTACAGCTTTAGTTATAGCAGCAGCACCTCCGCCCATAGCCCCTAAGGCACTAAGTCCTCCAAAAATTAATGGTAACAATGGTAAAAATCCTCCTGTTTTTATAGGTATAATACGAGGAATTTTTATACGCTTACGACCTCCAGATTTTCTAACTGCTATACGAGCAGCTGATAATGCAGATTTTATATTATCATATCCCTTATTTTCTAAATTTGATAAAAGAGCTTTATGAAAAGGTTGTTGTTTTTTCTGTGTCCTCTTTCTAGATTTCTTTGTCTTCCTTTTCGATTTTTTCCTTTGGATTCCCATACCTAATTTCCTTTTGACTTTCATTGCGTTAGTTACAAACCAGGCACTTGCTTTTTCACCAAATGAAGCGTCTTTAGACTTAACACGTGACCATGCACTATCTTCTAAAATTCGATCCGCTTGATGTCTATCTTTTAAATCGTTGGAATTAGCGTAAGCTATATCGTGCGTTTTACAAAAGCTGTCAAGCTTGTTTATTCCAGGATCACCTCGTTCTAACCGTTTCTTAAGTTTTGTACCAGGTCCGCAATATTGATATCCTGGTAAATGTAATTCAAAAGGTAATTTATTGATTGCAGTATTTAATAGTCCTTCCCCTTTGAAAGACAACATTTAACTGAACTTTTTTCCCTATATAAACCTTCTTATAAATGTTTTTAATTTAGTATGAAAATGAAAGTGTTAAAGCAAAAATTACAATTACCTATCATAAATCATGATTATATTAATGTTGATAATAAACATAAAATGTCTCATCGACATGGTACACTTTTACCCGAATCAATACGTTGTATAATTTGTGGACCTTCTGGTGGAGGAAAAACTAACATATTATTGTCTTTATTGTTTGATCCCAACGGATTGAAATTTGAAAACATATATATTTATTGTAAATCATTATATCAACCGAAGTATAAACTGCTTAGTGATGTGCTACAAAAAATTAAAGGAATGGAATATAACCAGTATGAACATAATGAAGACGTGCTAGATCCAAAAGATGCAAAAAATAACTCTATTTTTATATTTGATGATGTCATAATGTGTAATCAAGCTAAGATAAGGGATTACTTTTGCATGGGCCGGCATAAAAATATTGATAGTTTCTATCTCTGTCAAACATATACAAAAATACCGAAACATTTAATTCGAGATAATGCAAATTTATTGGTAATATTAAAACAAGATCTGTTAAATTTAAAACATGTATATGAAGATCATGTTGGTGCTGATATGAAATTCGAACAATTCTGTGAAATATGTCAGGAATGTTGGAAAAACCAATATGGTTTTTTGGTTATATGTAAAGATAATGAATTAAATAAGGGTCGATATAGAAAAGGGTTTGATCATTTTATTCAAGTGTAGAGTGATATCTATTTGAGAACGTTTCCAGACCGGTTAATATCAGTTTCACAGCGGTTAGTATCGGTGCGATATCGGTTAATACCGGTTCCAAAGCGGTTAGTATCGGTTAGATACCGGTTAGAGACCGGTTAATATCGGTCTCAGACCGGTTAGTATCGGTGTGATATTGGTTAATACCGGTTCCAGAGCGGTTATTATCGGATAGAGACCGGTTAATATCGGTTTCAGACCGGTTAATGTCTGTTAAAAAGCAGTTCCTGATCGGTTTGAGATCGGTTAATATCAGTTTGAGACCCGTTATAATAGCAGTCGAATAAGAAGTTATATAAACAATAATTCTGATTTGTTCGGTTAGTTTATAACATTAAGCGGTAATGATGGGTACCAAACCAGATCAAAACCTTAAAAGACATATATTAAAAGCAGCTGATTCAATTCGAAAGAAGTATAAAGCCATAAAGTTAAACAGCAGTGAAGCGGATGAGTCAATTAAAAAGCTTTTTCAGCCTGTTATAAATCCTTTAGAAGAAATTTCAATAAAATTGGAGAAGCAATCTCCACCACCACAGCAACAACAACAAAAACAACACAAAAGACCAAAACATCATATTCAAAAGCAAAGGAAACAATTTCTTAAACTACCAAAAAAAGAAAAGATTAAACAAGAACTTGAACTACCAGTTGAAGAAACATATGAACCTAGTACATCACTGCGACAACCAGAAGAAATATATGAGTCATTACCAGAAATAAAAGAAGAAGATGAAGAAACCAAATCTGACACTATGGATGATTTAATTAATAGCAGACATATTTTAGATGAATTTTTAGAACAATATCCTCCAGTTGCGAGAAATGCAATAGAAGCAGTTTTAGAGAAAACCAGTGATCAGACATTTGGTCCTAGATATAATTCAAAAGAGAATAAACTATTTATGGGTAAACATGAATTAATAATCAGTCAAAATGGTGATTTAATTTTAGATAATGAATCATTTCCTGGTACTCCTGGTTTATACAGACTAATATTTTTTAAAAACCCTGAAGATAAATACACTCAAATTACAAAAGAGGATCGGTCAGCATACAAAAAAATACTTGAAATTTCTAATACACATAGAAAAAATAATGATCCCACAAAACAACTAAAAGGTCATAGAGGTGTAAAATATACTCAAATTGTGCAACCAATGTTTACTTCATTTCCTAAATCTCCGTTTATTGGTGAAGGATTATTCACTAATAAACGTGTAGAATATGTTTACTGGGATGACATAAATGAATTAGTGTCACGTCTAGCATTATTACATGCAGCGACAAAAGCGGGTAACAATTCCCATCTGAATGAAATTTTATCAATAGAAGAAGAATTAAAGGAATGTGGTGTAATATATTAGGCTTAAGTTTTTTTCTGGTTAATCCTCAGTGTTGAAATGCCCATTGATCTATTCGGACGTAAAGTGTTATCAGCATCAAGTGCATTTTTTAAATCTACACCATCACCTTTTGTTTTCACTGCTGATGGTGACCTTGATTTAAAACATCATAGAATCTGTAACATTAATGATCCAACAGAAGACAAAGATTGTGCGAATAAGGTATATATTGATTTAGTAAGTAAACAAATATACCAAAAGATGGAAGGAGTAATAGCTGCTTTAACGGATTTAAATAATAATGTTCATAAAGCAGATGCTATATGGATGGATAAATTTAATCAGTTAAACTTAACCATGAATGTTAAGTACAAAATACTTGATGAAAAAATTGATAATATAATTGCTACAATTCCTCACACGATTGAATCAGAATTGCATAACAAACATTTAAGTATAAATTATGAAATCGATAACAAGTGGAAAAAATTTATGAATAATTCAAATGAGATAACCAGACGAATAAAAAAACTTGAAGAACGCTTTGAAGGAATCGATAGTATTAAGATAAAACCAGAAACCATTTCCAAACGTTCTAAAGCAGGTGATACAGATCAACTTGAAAATGTACCTATATCAAAGAAAAGGAAAGTAACAGATTCATATGAAAATAGTGAAAGATAGAACCCATGCCTCATAATAAAAACAAGTGTCCTCCAGGTCAAATGTCAGATCGTCATGGAAATTGTAGAGAAGTGTACCGTAAATAAGCAATGGTTCGACTAAAGCAAGTTAGTGATGTAAAGCAAAAATTGGTAAACGAGATATTTAAACCTGCACGCAGGAATTTTAAACGAAGACGTACTATAATTAAAGGATTGGATGATTTATGGCAAGTAGATTTAGCAGAAATGCAAAATTTATCTTATCATAATAATGGATTTAAATATATTTTAGTCGTAATCGACTGTTTTTCTAAATTTTTATGGACCAGACCACTGAAATCGAAATCAGCTAATGAGGTTAGCAGAGCTATGGAATCAATACTGAAGAATGAAAAAGAACGAATACCAAAGAATTTACAGTCAGATCAAGGAAAGGAATTTTATAATACCACTTTTCAGGATTTGATGAGACGTTATAATATTAATCACTATAGTACGTACAGCGTTAAAAAAGCAGCAATTGCTGAACGAGTTATACGTACTTTAAAATCCAAAATTTATCGATATTTTACGTTATTTGCGACACATAAATGGATAAATAAATTGCAAGAGATAACCAAAAATTATAATACTACAATACATCGAACAACAGGAAGGAAACCCACAGAGATAAACGCTTCGAATCAAGGAGACATAACAGCATATGATCATCTAAAGATTGTTGATAAAAACAGAAAAAAATTTAAAGTCGGAGATTTCGTAAGAATTAGCAAAGAAAAGATGTTATTTGAAAAAGGATATACACCCAATTGGTCAACGGAAATTTTTAAAATCAGTAAGATTAATCTAACCAATCCTGTAACATTTCTGCTAGAAGATAAAGAAGGTCAACCAATCAAAGGAGCTTTTTATATTTGGGAATTATCAAAAACTCAATATCCTGACGTCTATTTAGTTGAGAAAGTGATTCGACGTAAAGGAACTAAATTATTTGTGAAATGGTTAGGTTTACCAGATAATCAGAATAGTTGGATTGAAATGAAAGATATTACCTAATAAATAAGAAATATATATACGATATAATTATTTAACGTCTAATTTAGTTCCATTTAAGATGGCAACGAGTGTAGAACCTGTTATAAAAAAAGTGCTGCATTTTGAAAAAACCATAAGCGATATTCGATTACTAATGAAACTGGAACTACTGAAATTAGGACCGTGCCAGTTGATGGATATATTTCATAAATTACCGGAAACATATCAACAAGATCATGATATAAAGCTGAATCTACCATGTTTACAACATTATTATAACAGTTTTGACGAAGATCAGTTTGATGGTCCTCCTTCATCAATAAATAATTGTGTTTCGTGTATTTTAGATGATACAGGAAGCCAACAACAACAACAACAACAACAACAACAACAACAACAACCCACTGCGTTTCAAGTGTAATGCCTCTTTTGAACTCATCACTCATCTTGTTTGTTACTCTTATACAAAATGTGTTGTACGTGCAAAAACCGTTAGATGTTGTAGATATGTACATCGTCTTCACTAGTGAAAGTCCTAACAACACAAGATGGTCTCCTCTCTGGAAAAGTTTATTTTTCAACGATGTTGATTACCAATGGAAGAAGATGAATCTGGGTTATTTGAGCAATACTGCAATAGAAATATTTAAATATGAAAATGTTTCTATAGCAAACTCTGTAACATATTTTAAATTAAGACTAGTTTTTACCAATAGTAATTATATTGATACTGACTGGAAGAGACTTATACTTAATGATCATGATGTAGTTTCAATAAAAAATTGTTTTAATCATGTTCCTACCTTTTTAGCAATGTTTGGAATTGTTTGTACATGTTGGATCGTTTTTATGATGTTCATAGCGTTAGGTTTGGCTTAAAAACTGCAATTAAAAATTTATTTAGGTGTATGACTTTGTTAGTTTAAGTATGTAGTTTGTTTTATGTCTAATAAAAAATAATATTCATTCTGATTATTTTTGTTATCATATTTCCTGTCTAACGTTTTTTTCCTTAAAAACGTTAAATTTTTATCAGTTATATTTTGAATTTTTTGAATTTTTACGTAAGGAACCACAATATCCGGTTGCAAAGTTTATGGAATATAAAATCATATCGCATCAATGATTAATTCATTTCTACTTCGACTGTCCGTGTATGAAAGTAATCATGTTCAAGTGCTCTCAATGCGATAACAAGTTTACTCGCAAAGATGCTTTAACACGTCATGTAAAAAAACATAGTAAGTAAATACATTTTACGTTATAGAAATTGTTTTAATTAAGAGCATTTTTAAGGTGATAAATTATCTAAACTCACTTGCACCGGATGTAAAACGTCATTTACGAGATTTGATAACTATAGGCGTCATATTACAAATTCATCATTGTGTTCAATGGATTCGGATGATATGACTCCTAAAAAAGCCCGCCTGACAACTAGAACACCTTTACAAGGTATTTTTGTAAATATTCTTTATATTATTATTATTATAACTTGTTTTTGTTTTTAGAAGTTACTACTAACGCTCCATCATGTTCATTTCATCAATTTTGTGAAATATGCAATAGTCACTACAGAGGATCCAGATTAAACCATTTACGTTCTTTAAAACATAAAAGTGTCATCTCCGCCAAAATTAATGATGATGATGATTTCGTTGAAGAATATCAAGTTGCCTTCAAATCAAGAATTACCTCATACCGATTGAAAAATTCACAACTAGATGACTTGGAAGTGTGCAATTTTTTTGAAAGAAATCAAGATAAACTTATCACTTTAATAACTAGAAAACTGAGAGAATTTAACCAACTTAAAATTAATTTCGAACTTTTTGCTAAATATATTTTACCTTCTAAAGACATTATCGAAATCAAATCATTCAACACTAAAAATATCATCATTTCAATATCGACAAATATTAAGGTAGAACTGGAAGAAATATGTGGCGTCATAAAAAACAAAATGAGTGAATTCTTGGAAAAAGATAGTGGTAAGTAATATCAATTTTATTTATAAACATATTATTGTATTAAATTTTTTAGGTTGGATTTTAATGGAAATTTTGTTTTTGGAACTTAATATCAACAAATTCAATCCACTACGTGCATCAACATATATACCATTACCGAAGGACATAGCGAAGCGGAGAGCGGTTATCAATATTCATAATGATGATAATGAATGTTTCAAATGGTCTGTTTTGGCACACCTTCATTCAACTGAAGTAAATGTTAATCGACATCGAGTTGATGCTTATCGTGAGTTTGAAGAGGAATTAGATTTTACAGATATTTCATTTCCGGTTAAATTAACTGATATTTTTAAATTTGAAGCACTTAATAATATTAGTGTAAATGTCTATGGAACAGAGCAGCGTTTTGATCATGAAAAAGGTAAATGGGTATCAGATATTATAGGTCCCTTTTATTTAACTTCTAAGAAACGAGACATTCATGTAAATTTATTACTTATCGTAGACGATGAAAGAATGATCAAACATTACTGTCTGATAAGCAACATTTCTCGATTAATAAGTTCACAACTTTCCAAACATAATCATGCTAAATTTATATGTAACGGTTGTCTATTATTTTTTTCGAGTGAACAAAAATTAGTTAAACATCGTAAGTATGCTTGTAATGAAGTTGTCACTACATTACCAACTTCTGATCTGATTATAAATAAATTTGGTAAAGAAGTGCCTGGTAATGAATTAACATTTCAAAATTTTGATAAATCTCTTAAAGTTCCTTTTGTATTTTATTTCGATTTTGAATCTATTTTAAAACCTTTACGCAATGATAATTCAGCCGATAATATCCGTACAATTGTTACACATTTACATGAACCATATAGTTTCGGATATTACATAAAATGTGCATATAATGATAATTTATCAATTTATCGGACTTATCGAGGAAAAGATGCTCCTAAAATTTTTGTGAAATGGTTGCAAGATGATGTAAATAGACTTTATCACGATCACCTCAAACATATCGTACCACTTGAAATGACTCCGTTAGATGAATTGGTTTTTCAAATATCTACCCATTGTCATTTATGTAAAGAACCTTTCAAAACAGATTACGGAAGTCTAAATTGTGATAGAGTTCGTAATCATTGTCACTTAACAGGTGAATTTTTAGGACCTGCACATTCTATTTGTAATTTAAATTATAAGATTCCAAAATATATCCCTGTTTTTTGTCATAATTTAACTAATTATGATAGTCATTTATTTATTAAAGCTTTAGCAACAGAAAAGACCATCATTAATTGCATTGCTCAAACTAAAGAAAAGTATATTACATTTTCAAAAAAAATTTTAGTTGATAAGGTCATGAACACGACTACAAATACAGTTGACAATATTTTTATAACGCTTAGATTCGTAGATTCGTTCCGTTTCCTTTCTTTTTCATTAGATAAATTATCTCAGACTTTAACTTCTAATGAATGTCTAACCATTCGGAAACACTTTCCGGACGATAACCAATTTAATTTGATAAGACAAAAAGGTGTTTTTCCATATTCATATTTGGATTGTTTTAATAAGTTAGATGATACCAGTTTACCATTGATTCAACAATTTTATGATAATCTTAATAAAACTGATATCAGTGAACATGATTATGAGCGAGCACAGGAAGTCTGGAATCTATTTGATTGCAAAACGTTAGGTGATTATTCCGACATTTATTTAAAGTCTGATGTTTTGTTACTAACAGACATTTTTGAAAATTTCAGAAAGGTTTGTCTCAAAATTTATGAACTAGATCCAGCTCATTACTTAACAGCACCTTCATTAGGCTGGGATGCTATGTTAAAAATGACTGGAATTAAATTCGAATTGTTAACTGATATAGACATGGTACATTTCTTTCGAAAATCTATTAGAGGAGGACTTTGTCAATGTTCAAAACGTAAAGCAGTAGCAAATAATAAGTTTTTATCAAATCATGATCCTTCTAAACCAACTTCTTTTATAATGTACCTTGATGCAACCAACTTGTATGGAGCAGCAATGTCTGAATATTTACCTTATAGCGGTTTTCGATGGGAAGATCCTAATGAATTCAATGATAACCTAATTCTCAATTTGACAGATAACGCTGATGTAGGTTATATATTCGAAGTTGATTTAGAATATCCTTCTGAATTACATAATCTTCACAACGATTTACCATTTTGTCCTGAAAAATTTATTCCTCCCTCTAGTAAAACTGAGAAACTTTGCGCAACCTTGAACAATAAAGTACACTATGTTTTACATTATCGAAATTTAAGACAAGCTATACAAGGTGGTTTAAAATTAATTAATATTCACCGTGTTTTAAGTTTTAATCAATCACCATGGTTGAAAACATATATTGATTTAAATACAGAAATGCGTAACAAATCAAAAAACGCGTTAGAAAAAGATGTATTTAAATTAATGAATAATTCAGTTTTTGGTAAAACCATGGAATCAATTGATAAAAGAGTAAACGTGAAATTGGTAACATCATGGAATAATATAGGTAGAAAACCAGGTGCTGAAAGTTTAATTGCACGACCAAATTTTAAAAATTCATCTATCTTTACACCAAATTTTGTAGCTATTCAATTAGAGAACGAAAAAGTTTTCTACAATAAACTTCTGTATGTAGGTTTTACTATTCTAGATATCAGTAAAACTATTATGTATGATTTTTATTATAATTTCATAAAACTTAAATACGGTAACAATGCAACGCTTTTGTATACCGATACTGATAGTTTAGTAATTGAAATTTTTTGTGAAAATATTTATGATGATATTAAATCTAATATAGAGCGTTTTGATACTTCAAATTATAAAGCAGAAAATATTCATGGAATACCTGTATCGTCTTCTGTCATCGGGAAGATGAAAGATGAATATAAAGGACGTGTAATATCAGAATTTTTAGGAACAGGTGCTAAAGCATATTGTGTGGATGTTGAAGGTGAATTATCTAAAAAAGCTAAGGGTATTAAACACAATGTAATTACAAGTGAATTACATAAAATTGACTACCAAAACGCAGTTACTGTTCCAAACACTGAAATTATTAAAGAAATGAATATCTTTCGTTCGAAGCTTCATAACATTTACACAGAATTAAAGAAAAAAATTGCTTTATCTTTCAAAGATGATAAACGTTACATCTTAAACAATTCTGAAGGTAGAACATTATCTTGGGGTCATAAAAATATTCTTCCTCAAACTCAGGAATAATATTTAATTTGTATTGTAGTTATTGTATTATAATGTTTATGTATTATAATATGTATGTATGTATGTACTTATATTTAGATGTAATAAACAATTAAAGTAATTTATTGTTTTTATTATTATCCATTAACCAAATAGCTTATGTGAATTTGTTTCAGGTTTCCAAAATAGACAGCACTATCCACTCTACCTACCTGAGGTTCGACTCCCCATGGAAGGAACAACAACAACAACAACTTTTTTTGCATTATATTTTAAACAAATAACAAAATAAACTTGGTGCGCAACAGACAAGTTAGGCAAACAACATTACAAAAATAAAAAACTACATATACTAGGTTTTTTTTCCTTATCGATAAAATAATGACTTTCCTTTATTAGTTATTAGTGACAAGCGCGATGATTTTCTGATATTTTGCTTAACTCAATACAGCATGTATTGTATATATACTTCATGTATTCACAATTGCACATTTCAAAAATCATATATTCAAAATTTCACAACCCCAAAAACCAAAAATTTCACAACCCCAAAAAGCTACTACTACTACTACTACTACTTGTTTTCTTGGTTGCATATTCGCAAACGGGCGGGGGGTGTGTTTAAAAAAAAAAAATGGAGGCCAGCGCCATCTTTGATTGACGGCTGCGCTGACGGCAGCGCCATCTAGCGAAAAGTTTGCAGACCGTGGCGCCATCTAACGTGAGAATTTAGGCGGAATTTGTGACGACATCGGCGCTACCAACATTACACCCAATATTAATTTTTAAATAAATTAAAATTTTGGCGCCATTTTTTTTAACAAACAAACATGGCCGACTAATTTCAAATATTAATTTTGAAATAATTTAAATTTGGCGCCAATTTACCATTAAACAAAAATGACCGCCGCCGACTTTCAAACTTCCAAGATGGCGACGATTATTATTATTATTATTATTATTATACTACATAAATATATTTGCATCATCACAAATGGCGTCAGTCGGCCGCAGGCCGGCTGACCAGCTGGTCGCAGGCCAGCGAGCTGCGATTACGCGCTTGCGTCTGCGGCTGACTGACACAATTTTCACACATGCGCAGTAGAGGGAGGTGGAGGTGGTTTTTGAACCGGCTATCTCTATCTACTGATGTTTGTTTCACAAAAAATTAATTGAAGCGCGCAGAGTAATCTAATCTTTCCCAATTTATCTCGCGATAGAATGTTTATTTAATGGATTGTTATGTAAGCACTATTTACAGTGTGATCAGCACTTTAGCTACAGTAGGTTGTTTGGTGTAACAATGGAGTTATCAATAGAACAGGGGAGGCTTCGAGGGTGTGTCGGGACTGACATCAAAGGGAGCAATTTTCTCAAATTCAAGGGAATCCCATATGCGAGGCCCCCGCTGGGTGACCTCCGATTCAAGGTAGGAGTTTTGTTTACCTTGAACCGGTTTAACTGGGTTCCAGGCGCCCCAACCTCCGGAAAAATGGGCTGGTGTTTTAGACGCGTCCAAAGAAGGGGATGCTTCCTACCACTGCGACGTAGTCAGAGAGAATATCATGGTTGGGAGCGAAAACTGTCTGGTCTTGAACGTGTACACGCGAAAAGTACTTCTATCTATTTCTGTGATTATGGTTTAATTCTACTAATTATAGCTGGGTGATGGTAAAAATTTGCGCCCAGTCATGGTTTGGATCCACGGGGGTGGTTTTGTTTGGGGCTCCGGGTCTGAAGAACTATACGGCCCTGATTTCCTAATGACCGAAGATATCGTCTACGTTACCATAAATTATCGGTTGGGAATGTTGGGTTTTTTGAACTTTGAGGACCCGTCCTTGGGGGTGCCTGGCAATGCCGGGTTCAAGGACATGATAATGGGTTTAAAATGGGTCCAGAGGAATATTTCGGCTTTCGGGGGTGACCCCAACAATGTTACAATTTTCGGGGAGAGTGCCGGGGGTGCGTCTGTGCATTTGCTAACACTGTCACCTCTGGCAAAAGGTCTTTTTCACAAAGCCATTGTTCAGAGTGCCTGTGCATTGAACCCGGGGGCTAGAGGCACGAAAGGGGCGCGTCATATTGCCAAGGCTTTGAACCTTGAAGGGGCCGATGATAAGACAGTTTTGGAGCATTTGAAGACTAAAACTTTCGCCGAGATTTTTGAAATTCAGAAAAAAATTGTTGATGTAATTGTGAATTTTTTTGAAGGGGGGTTTTAATGGGCTGTTTTAGCCTCTGGTGGCTAATGAGATTCGACCGTTTGGGCCTGTGGTTGAATCTGGTGACAAAAAAGCGGCTTTTTTGACACAAGAACCGTACGAAATTATATTATCAGGGAATTTCAATCAAGTTCCCGTTATGATTGGGTTTACGTCGCGTGAAGGAATGTTGGCCCAAATGTTTAAAGATTGTCGTAAGGACTTTTCTGTTCAGGATCACATTCCTTGGACGTTTGGGTATAGTAAGGAGGAAGCGAAAGCTGTTACCACTACAGTCAAAAAATTCTACTTTGGTAATGAGGAGCCATCAGCGGATAATGTTGTAAAAGCATTTGATGTTAGCTTTTTACTTTTCTATATTATCTTTTTGCTAAAAGTGTTTTTTAGTTGGCAAGCGACGTTTTCTTTCTTTATGGTATTCACAAAGCTGTTGGGGCTCAATACAGTCGGTCTAAAGCACCAATCTACGTATACGAAATGACAATCGAAACAGAACTGAACTTTTTCAAGAACCTACTAAAAATTACAGAACCTGGTACTAACTTTCCCATGAAGTTACGGGAAAAATCTTAAATGAATTTTTAGGTGTTTGTCACGCTGACGACATTGGTTATCTCTTCAATCATTTTGTAACTCCGAAAATAACTCCCGGAAGCGCCGCAGATATCGGTCGTTCAAGGTTCGTCAAGTTGTGGACCAACTTCGCAAAATTTGGAAACCCAACTCCCGACCAAAACGACAAGTTGTTGAAAACTGTCTGGAAACCAGTTACAAAACCTGAAATCGATGTTCTTGACATTGGGACCGACCTGAAAATGGTCTCGAATCCATACCGGGAGAGAATACAATTTTGGGAAAAGCTTTATTCCGAAAGCCCGGCCGGCAGAAATAAGTAAACAGATTTTTTGTTAATAAAAATTGTGATACAAATGAGTGTTTTCCTCAATTACCCTTCCCTTGTTTTCGATTTAAAGAGGCTATAAATAGAGTTGACTGCACGACTTTGATCAAATAACAAATAAACAATGCGAACTTTGATTTCTCCCATTAGTTAAAAATTATTAAAATCGTATTATAGGCGCCAAATAAATTTGTGTTATCACTTGCTTTGCAAATAAATACGACTGTTTTGACAACTTGGCTTATCACACAGTGAGGACCCAAATAAAAAACGAAAGCCTAAAAGTAGGAACAAATTGTCAAAAATTGTCAAAATTCTTGTAAAATGAAACAACCCGAATTAACCATCGAGCAGGGAAAATTGCTTGGTTCTACCGGAAAAGACATCCGAGGAATCCCCTTTTACAAATTCCAAGGAATCCCCTACGCTAAACCCCCACTTGGCCACCTCAGGTTTAAGGTAAAATCCCTCCCCAATACCACCCCTTCCTGACTTTTCCAGGCCCCTGAACCTCCCGAGCACTGGGAGGGAGTCCTGGACGCCACCAAGCCCGGAAATGTATGCTACCAACGCGATTTGTTCCGTCAGAAAATCACAGGGAGCGAAAATTGCCTGGTTTTGAACGTTTACACGCGAAACGTAACTCTAGACTTGCCCGCGCTTTAGTAATTTTCACCAGATTCCAGACGGTATCCACACTAGCTTGTACCCAGTCCTGGTGTGGATACACGGGGGTTATTTTATTTTTGGGTCAGGGAATGACGATATCTACGGGCCTGAGTTTCTACTAAGTGAAAATTTGGTCCTGGTTACGGTCAATTATCGACTAGGGATGTTGGGGTTTTTGTGTCTCGAGGATTTGGCTTTGGAGGTGCCTGGAAATGCCGGGCTGAAGGACATAGTAATGGCCTTGAAGTGGGTACAGAGGAATATTTATAAGTTTTGTGGAAATCCACACAATGTTACAATTTTTGGGCAAGATGCTGGCGGTTCCAGTGTCCATCTCTTATTTTTGTCGCCTTTGACCGCTGGCCTTTTTCATCGAGCGATCGCTCAGAGTGGGTGTGCGGTTAATCCGTGGGCCAGGGGGACCAGAGGGGGTAACACCGTTGCTGAAGTTCTCAAAATAGGATTGAATGATGAAAGGGAGCTTCTTGATTGTTTGATGACAAAAACAGTTGAGGAAATTTTGGAAATTCAAGAAAAAATCGTTGATGTAATTGTAGATTTTGTCAGAAGGGGTTTTAGAACAAATTTTTAGAAGCTGGTGGCTTCCGAAGTCAGGCCTTTCGGTTACGTTCTTGAGTCTTCTGCCAACAGGTTTGCTTTCATAACCGAAGAACCGCTACAAGCCATGCTGGGGGGAAGGTTTAACCATGTGCCTTTGATTGTTGGGTTTACAAGTTCGGAAGGGATGGAGATTTATAAGAATTTGAAAAATCAAGGTTTGCCACCTCTTGAAACTTTTATTCCTTGGAGTTTTAACTACAATATGGATAAGTCTGAAACTGATAAGTTACGTGACAGGCTTAAGAAATTTTATTTTGAAAAGGAAGCTCCGTTGAAACAAGTCAACAAAATTTTTGATGTTAGTGCTATTAAAAATTACCCGCAAATTCGACATTCTGATTTTTAGTTGATATCTGACTCAATGTTTATTTTTCCGATCATTCAAACCGTAATGATTTTATTCCACAAAAACAAGGCGCCCACTTATGTCTACATGATATCAGCAGAGACCAAGCTGAATTTTTACAAAAAGTTGGCCAAAATCAAAGAACCCGGTAAGTTGTTATTCCCACAAACCAGCATTAATGTTTGCTAGGTGTTTCACATTTTGACGATATTGGTTATCTTTTTAAAACGTTTAAAACTCCTGAATTGAAACCTGGAAGTGTGGAAGAAGTTGTAGTTACGAAATTAATAAAACTTTGGAGTAATTTTGCCACGTTTGGAGAACCAACTCCTCACAAACGGGATTCACTGTTGAAAGTGAAGTGGAAACCGATGAAAAAACACGAAATTGAGTTTCTTGACATTGGGAGGGAGTTGAAGGTTTCGTTGAATCCGGTGCATGACAGGATGTTTTGTTGGAAGGGCATTTTCAGCGAAAGTCCCACCGGGAAACGAACAGAGTGCCCATTTTTAAAGCAACTATTATTTTAAAAAAATAGAACGGCCAGTTTTTAAAATTTATTTATGTGTATTTACAAGTGTTACAATATACAAAATGTATACCATATAAAAATATTCTTTCGCTACATCTACAATGCATAATTTATAAATTATTATATAAAATAGAAAGTTAAATAACTCGATAAAACAATTTATTAAAATTGATCCCCCAATACGAGTGCAAAAAACTGTCTTTCCTTATGGCAGTTTCACAAAAGAATCTTTTTCAGTCAATGGCAGTAACATAATCACTTAAATTATTAAAACAAACAAATTCCGTGTTACTAAACAAGACTAAATTTCCAATTATTTACAAAGTTTAAGTTACGTATTATCGCTTAGTGGGAGGCGCAGCCGTGTGTTGCATGCACCCTTCGACGTTCTCGGGCCAGTCACAGACGTTCTGGTCCGGATTGAACACTAGATTCGAAGGACAAGGCATGTGGTGCTTCCTCTCACCTTCACACATGTAATACATCCGACAATCGGCCTTATCGGGGTGATAACTGATATGACCTTCCTCCTCATCGCAAGTCACCTCATTTGCTGCAACGAAAACTTGAGAAAAGAACAATCAACCACGCTCACAACTCACGATCTTTCGTCGTGTACTGTCCTGAGGAGATCGACGTTTCGTAAGGGCCGTCGTATTCCAGTTTCACTTTGTAGCCTTCGAGCTCCTGCCGCATGGCATTGATCAGGGGGTACTTGCCGCTGCCGCAGGAGCCGCGGAAGTCGTCCATGTCCACCGACCAGATCATTATGCCCCCAAAGCCCTCCTCCTTCAGCCAGGCCATCTGCAATTTTTTTATTGTATTGTCTCATAAAAAAAAATTGGGTCCTACGCTCAAATAAATTTTATTCGCTCTGTTTATAAATTTAAAAGAGTAAAAATCAGCCACACACCTTCGTTTTCAAACTCCTTTCGTCGTCGAATCCCACCCATTGGTTGCCTCGGTACGCGAACGGGACCTGCTGTTCGTTGTCCCATACCAGGGTTGTGTTGTCTTCGTGCAAAAAGTCGCAAATTTCGTAGAAGCTCATAAAACCGGCCTCGGCGGTGTATTTCCCAGGAGTACCACCGCCACTGGCTGGGGCCCCAATATCGAACTGGGTCTTGTTCACTAGTTCGAAGCTACGGCCGTAGGTGGGCATACCGATCATGAGTTTTTCTTTAGGGGCCCCTTGTTTGACCCATTCCCGGGCAGAGAAGTCCTAAAACCTAGCTAATACCCCCACTTACTTAAAATTGTATACGTACCACTGTGAGCTTTTTCTGGTAACTTGTGGCACTTTCAAGCGGGAACAAAGGTGAGTTGTGTCCTACAGTTCGTTCCCATTGGCCATGAAAATCGTACGTCATGACGTTGATAAAGTCGAGGTACTTGGAAATTTCGGGTACGTCATACCCGGCGGCAATTGCTTCAAAGGACGCTGGTACCGCTGCTGTTAGGAGAAGGCGAGGTTGTCCACTCGTCTTCGCCTCGCCTTCGAACGCCACTCTCAACTCTTTCAAGAGATTGACGTACGCAGCTCGGTCGTCAGCCCCGCGAGGGTACTCCCAGTCGACGTCCAAACCGTTGAATTGGAACTCGCGCAAGAAGTCAATAGCGTCGTAGACGAATTGGTTCATTCTGAAGACGTTACTTGTGAGTTCTTTGAACGGAGTTGAGCCGAACGCCCATCCTCCGATTGCCAAGAGTATCTTCAAATCGGGGTTTTTCTCCCGGAGGGCCACAACCCGGTCGTACATTTCCGGGTCTTTATCGCTGGCTTCGGCCAGTTTGTGGTCTTTGAGAGTGGCGAAAGCGTAAATAATGTGAGTGCAAAGGGACGGATTTATGTCCTCTGGTGTGAATTTGCCAGCGCCGGGGCGCTTCTGCGACCAACTGGTGATGTAGCAGAGGACTTGTGGCGGACGGACTGCGAAAAAAGTCAAAATAAATAACGTCCCAAAGTCGAAACAAAGCACCCGATCCAGTACCCGGCCAGTGGCGGGCAAAGTTTGTACCTCATTCATTCACCTACTTATTGCATAACCCGCGAATAGCCTCTGGGAACAAATCCTGTCACTTGCTTTTATTTTACTTCAAAGTCATCGACATTCTTTATGTAATAACAGGAACATGTTATACCTTTCTTGCTGATTGGTGAATTTTTCAAATGGAGTTTCTTGGTCGGTTTCCTAACTCTGTTGAGCACTTCCTGGACCGAAATCTTGACCGGGGCCGGTTTCTCGATCGCGTCTTCGTCGTCTTCCTCCACAGCGCCGGCGATTTTTTGCCAGTCGACGTCTTTGGCGTTCTTCCCGCGGGAGATCCCGCGCAGCTCCTCCCGCATGGCCCCGATCAGGGGGTACTTGACCTGGCCCCCGCAGACCGTCCCGGAGAAGTCGTCCATGTCGATGGTCCACACCATAGCGCCCGCAAACCCATTATCCTTGATCCACTTCATTTTGTTCCTGATCGATTTTTCGTCATCAAACCCAATCCACTGGTCTCCATTGACCGCGTAAGGCACCTTCATCTCGTCGTCCCAAATGTACGTTGCCCCGTTCTGAAGCAACTCGCACACTTCGTAATAGGCCAAGAACCCGGACTCCTTCGTATAGGTGCCTTCTTTGCCGCCGCCACTCGCTGGGGCGTGCACCCCGAACTTGGCAGTGTTCGAAAGGGTGAACGTGCGCCCGTAGGTGGGCATCCCAATGACCAGTTTCTCCTTAGGAGTCCCTAGTTTCACCCAAAGGTTTGCGGCATGTTCCACGTTTAGTTGCTTCTGGTACTGGCTATCGCTGCTCGGGGAGTAGAGGGGGGCATTATGCCCCGTCTCCCGTTCCCATTTACCATGGAAATCGTAAGCCATCAAGTTGATGAAGTCCAGGTAGGAAGACACAGCCGGGACGTCATACCCAGCTTTGATGTTATCGGGACCTACAGGGACGGCAGCCGAGAGAAGGAGAGCCGGCTTTTTGATTTCCTGGGCTTCGGCTTCGAAGGCTTCGCGCAATTCTGGGGAAAGAATTAATCGCGAGTGAATAAAAGGTTACGCATTCGTAGGGATAATGAATGCAATGTCGGTCATCTCTGATTCAGCCGAGTAACTGTATAATTTGTATTCGTGCTATTAGCGTAACGCCTACACTTGGATGCGCTCTTGACTTAGGCATTTTGTAACCAGCGATCGAAATCTGAAACAGTTTTCTCTTTCGGATAAAATAATCGCGAACGGTCGCATATTTCGAAATTAACATGAATGGAATTCGAGAATTGAACCTCATTCCAGAGGTTTGATACAAATGTTGCTACGACTGAATTATTAACTAGGTGCCTGCACTTAATCACCATCAACTCAATAGCTCGCGAAAATTCCTTGTATTCCATCGAAAATTCAACCTATTGAATTGTTGTACAATAAATGATTAATTTCCCAATATTTGTTTTGATGTAAATATAAAAACTGTAAAAACGATATTTGAATGTTACAAATTGTGTTAACATTTTTCGTATAAGACTACGCTTGACAAACAGGTGTTTCGTCGACTAGCAACACATTTAATAAAAACATATTCTTACAGATAAATGCAATTATTAATCGGTAATTAACGTGTAATTCGTATAATTAGATCACCGTTGCTGGTTTGCAATACGAACAAGACTTCAAAACCATTAATCCATTCATTATTCAGCTTCTGGTAGCTAATTTGTTTCGAAGAATTTTTCTTATAGACTCGTGTATGTTTTTACTTCATTCTTTTTGGTCTTTATTAACCATTATCATGTTGAAATGCTGTACAAATGTATGTATGCATGCACATAACAGCAATTATTTGTTCCGTTAGTTCTTTCGCAATACCGGGAATAATTAATTAGTTCATTAGCAGTTAATTATTTTTAAGCCACAAAATTTAGGCTTTTGCAAGAGGAAATGTCGTGATAAGTGATAACAACACAAGGGTGCACCTTTCAACAGCAGGACGTAATTCTTCTTGTCCTCCGACCCCTTGGGGTACTCCCAGTCGATGTCCAGCCCGTCGAATCCGCGGTCCCGCAGGAAGGGGATGGCGCTGAAGATGAACGTCTGTCTGGCGTACCTGGTGGACGCCATGTCCTTGAATTTCTGCGTTCCGAACGACCAACCCCCGATAGCCAACAAGGTTTTCAAACTGGGGTTGGCCTTCTTCAGCTTCTGGATCCTTTCGTACAACCCCACTTTCCCGTCTTTGGTCTCGTCGTTGCTCTCGAACGAAGACAGTTTGCCTTTCTTCAGCCAGCCGAAGGCGAAGATGATGTGCGTGCACAAATCCGGGATGATGTCCTCCGGGGTGAATTTCCCGATCTTGACTCTGTACTGCGACCAGTTAGTGTAATAGCACACCACTTTGTACCCATCTTTGTCCTTCTTGCTCGTGGCTGAGAGGGAATTGTCTGTTTTGCGGTGGCCTGGCCGGGACCTCAGCCGGAAACGGTTGACACTGGAGGAGACGTCTTGGTCTTTGGTTACTGAAACGCTTTGTGTGGTTTTGAGGGGCCGTCGAAGGCGGCGGCGTGTGACTCGTTCTGATGAGGAGATGTGGACTAGGAGGACGACTAAGAGGGTGACGATGAGGACGGTTCGTAATTTGCAACGGGGTCGCGGTATCTGCAAGAGAGGTTTTGAGTCAATATTAAGTGATTGACATTGCGGAAAAATAAATAGAGAAACGGCTGGAAATTACATTTCAAGGTGTTCAGCTGAGCTAATGTTGAGATAAGTGACATAATGGGTGGGGTTTGGATTATAATGAGTAGGATTTTTCTGATCTGGTTGCCACTTTTGAGTCACACCAGTGATAAATTAACCAACACTTCGTGGAAAATTTTGCATTTTTGCATTCCTACACAGTACAAATTGCCGCATTTTTTATGCATAAAGCAGAACAACACAGAAAAATTTTGTTTGGTTTAACGACTATGGCCTCGCATTCTCGAATAAGTGTAGTAGACTTTTTTCAAGGCTCTTGACCAAGCAAAATAATTTTAGAAGGTCAGTATTTCCTGCAAGTGTTTGTGGTTTGCTCAATATGTTCAGGAAAGTAAGGAATGATAATACCCTGAAGTAAACACTTAAATTAAGCAAAACGGAGTTAGAAAACAAGCCAAAGCTTTCCTCCTTTTTAGAAGTTTTTAGATATGTTAGAAGTAAGTTAGAAAAGGAATAGAAATGCAAATTGCCGATGACAAGGTTTTCACTTTTATGTATTGAATCGGACATTTAAAGCATTACAAAATAAAAGTAGGGTCTTTATTACAAAAAATATTATATTTTTTTTACAAGCTTTAATTTAAAAAATGCACTAAAAAGTAAAAAATTATGTTTTTTATCAAAGGAGAATATTTTTGCTTACAAATTAGGTTTTTCAAATTTATAAAGACTTTGAGAACGGTGCTCAATTTAAGAAAGTAATTCTATAATTACTTCCGTCTTGTTATGACTTATGATATGACTAAATTTTAAAATCCTAATTTGTAAGCAAAAATATTCTCCTCTGATAGGAAAACATGATTTTTTTCTTTTTGGTGCAGTTTTAAATAAATGCTTTTTATTTTTTACTTTTATTTTTTTATTTATTCAAAATTTCAATTCATTGAGACAACGGGAACCCTTTCAAATTTGGCCCCAAAAATATGAAACAGACAGATAGACAACAAAGCAAGTTAAATAATAAAATAATAAAAGCTAAGCTTTTAAAAACAAAATGAAAATTTTCCGTAATAATTTATTGTTATTAGGTTCAGGCTGAGTGTCTAGATATGGCACCCACTTGTCGAGCGTTCATTAGCATAAAAATCTATTTTGTTTATTTTGAAAATATCGCAGCTTTTTGTTGCAAATCCTTGAAGAGACGTTCAACTTCCATTTTGATCAAACAAGATTTTTGCTTGTGCATACATAATTATTAGAATTTGAAAAATCTCTTGTTAGTTCTTCCGTCATCCCGACCTTCATTTCCAGCTTCGTGTGATTTATAAGCAATAAAAGTAATTGTGCATTAATGAATGTAGTCACAAATTCCGATCAATTAATCATAGTTTCAAGTAGTACTAGTTACTCTCCTCTGGTCAAAATTTCTAATTATCTGCAAAAACCGCACTCTCTAATATTCTTTGGGAGTAGTAAGAAACAGTGTAAATGTCGAGTTTTTGATTCAGGTACTTAATCATTACTCTCTAAAGCCATCAACTCGGCAAAAACTGTCAAATCTCGTGTGTCTAAATATTCATGAAAATTTCACCGCTTTCAAGTGGATCAGGCAAAATCGGCAAGGTCGGCCGTTTTACGTAACGACCAAATCACCCAGAGAAAGGTTTAGAAATTTTTGAATTTTTTGCCGGACGACGTTACACGCTTTTAGCGAATCTGCGCATTCCTCAAATTTCGACCTAATCACTCCACATTTATTACCCAACGAGACATTTTAAGTACTTAGGTAACAGTCGGACACTTTCACTGGAAAACGCTTTTTGAAGGGAATTTTTCGCGCAGTTACATAGCGTAAAACGACTTAACACACTTGGACATTTTCTAAAGCAAATAGAGCATGCAGGATGGTCTACATCTGCGACGTGAAAAACTGCAATTTTATAAATATCAAGGTTGATGGACACTGGTTTCTAAATATCACACGTTTTAGATTTTGGACATTTTCGCAGATTTCGAATTAGTGGAGCGCTCGAGCAGTGAAGGAGCAAACACAAAAGTGGGAAAAAAATTAAGTTCTATTGTATTGTTATTGGGCAGGTAAGTGGCACTTTCATTGTTAGCAATGTCATAAATAAAATAAAGAGAACGAAAGTGAGGCAAATTGGTGTCAAAAGTAGCAAACATCTCTCATGTTTCAATAAATTTGCCATAGTCGATAGCTCAGGAAATGACTGTCCTAGCCTTGGCTGCCTTCTCAAAATTGATTCTTATCACACGTAATAATTAAAAATGATAATTATTCGAATGAGCCACAGCTCAGATATGTCGGAGATTAAATTAAGAATTAAAAATAAATTTTGGAAATAATGTTATTTATTCAGATAATCAGTGAGTCACTAGTGATTAGCAGTCATCAATCTTGGACCTTTCACTTCCAAACAAAACCGTCAATAGCCAGCAGAAAATGCCTGATAATTGCTAATTCCCTGCAACTTATGAGTCCAACTTTAACCTTTCACCATCAACCGCGAACCAGGAAAGCCAATAAATCGCCAATTAAATTTTTCCTAATAATGATTGTCACAGCCGAGCAATAGCCCCTTACATAAGAGCAATTTCGAACGAATTCTCCGATTGTTTCGGGATTAATTGTAATTAAGCTATCGATTTCACAATGAAAGTGCTTTTTTGCCCACTGAATTCGCGACCATCAATTGTCACTTTGCCATTACACAATTCCCAGCGATCCCACCTTTGTTGAATATTCAGCATGAATCAAAATCTGCAAACTTTCACGCCGCAAAAAAATCTCAAAGGCCGAGTGAAATTTTCAGTTTGCACTTCAATGTTAATTACCGGAAATCAGCCCGGAATTGGTAAGGCACAGGCTCTTCTCGACATGTTAGAGAAAGTGGCAAAAAAAATTCGTAAGCGCAATTAGGATCCGGCACCCACTTCCTGTACACGGGCTTAAGTAATGGCTTTTTGGGGCCGGTTGGGTAAGTGGTCTACACGTGACCGCGCCTTGATATAGTTGTTAACCTTCTGGTCGCGGCTGCAGGGGGCTATTGTTGCGGACGCGTAAATGAGCGCTGAAATATCGACAGGCATACGCTCTAATTGAACTCGCAGCTTTCAGAAGCTCCGCTCTGCTTACAGAAAGAGGAGGAAAATCGTAAATATGGCCTTTGGCAAATCAAAATCAATGGAGCGCGAAATTATACCCCTAGCCCCAAAACTAAAAGTATATTCCACTCGAGCGAAGCTGGGTGTGGGTACCAGAAAATTATACCCTTTCCGGCTCAAATATTAAATAATCGTTCCAGACAGAATAGTAATAAAAGAACTTTGCGATAGAATAATAAATGCCTTTAACTAATTAAGGATTTTTAATTAAAAAAAAAAACGCAAGAACTACTTGAAAAAGCTGCCGAACTTTTGTCCCCTCTAAAGAAATAGGAAAAAAAATTAAATTTTGAAAAAATTAAATAAACATCACGCTGTGCCTAAAAATTTAATTTTTTAAATAAAATTATTGAAGTTAGAAAAAACAAATACGCCATTCATTTAATAAAAGACAAATCAAAAAATAGGACAAAACGTTAAAAAAGTGTATTATACAAAGTGTTCCATCTAAACCCCACTAAAAAGTATTGAAAGTTCTAATAAAGATATTTATCTGAAAGTTGGTATTTGGTCAGAATTCGTTCAGTTCTGCTCAAAGAAAATATTTTCAAAATGGTAGCAATGTTTTTCACTGCGTTTTTGGATTAGTAGAGATATTTTAAAGGAGTTATTATCAGCTTTCCTCATACCTAAGTTTAACCGTTTTTGAGATATTTAAAATTTTTTGAAAATTTTTGGATTTGCACTTGTCACTTAAAAAATCGGTAACTCGCTTAGTTTTAGAGATTTCGAAATCATATTTGGAAAATTAAGAAAGAAGGCCTATAACTGTTCTTCAGTGTGTTCAAAATTGAAAATGAAGTTAATAAACCCAAATAAAAAAAAAGATTTGTAGGTGCTTAAAGTACTGCTAACTTGACTTTAAATGTTTTGGGTTTGTAATTCTTTTTTAGAAATTGGAAAACTCCAAACGAAAAATCTAGGCTTCCTCTTTAAAATAAGCTAAAAAATGTTTTCAATTTCTTTTAAAATGGCCGAGTTATCGATTTTTGAACCGAAAGGTGGAAACCAAAAAAAATTAAAAACCATAAATATTTAATAAACAGCTAAACTTAGGTATAAAGAAAGCTTTAAAAAACTACCTTTTAATAACCATAGTAATTCAAAACGCATTAAAAAATATAGCTTTCGATTTAAAATGAGGAAGTTGATAGCGACTTCCGGTATAACCGGAAGTGCTGCCATCTTGAAAATCTTTTCATTGAGCAGGATCTAAAAAAATATGGTCATACACAAATTTTTAGATGACTATCAATAATATTATTAAAACTCCCAATACTTCTAATGTGGGGTTCAGACGGAACAGCCTGTAGATACTATAAAAAATACTTATTCAAATATCAGAAGATTATAAACGAAAAATGTAGGCAAATGATGCAAAAAAATGGACACTGAGAGAAAAATCAATATAAAGAAATAAAAGCATTGAGGCAAAATAGAAACTGTAAAACTAGAAACAAAGAATTATGGGTAAGTACAGAGATAACAGAAAGTGAAAACAACGAACCTTAAATGAATATACAAATAAAAAAAAATTATGGTACTTTTTCGTTCACCAAATATTATTTTCTGAAAGAAATCGCTGATTAGTTCCATGCTGGCGGCACATATCGAATATGTGCTTTGTCTGTGTAGAATATTACTAAACTGTAATTTTAGCAATAGGTATCAAGAAATATTCAATTTTGGTGTCTAAAAAGTATAAATTGTATAGAAACTACTTTCTCTTTTGACATGAATTAGCCGCGTAATTTAGCTGTGATAAGAGAAACACAAGAAGTAGACAAAGGACTCCAAGTGTAAACGATTAAATAACGTGCAGAGAAAAAACGTCTGTGAGAATGCGATTTTTTTAGTTTACTTGAAAACTGCGAACAAACGACCTAAACTTTCGCAACCTGGCTATGGGGAGACCTTTGCATGAAACGACCATCTGCGCTCGTTTCCTCTTACCATTAATTAGATATTTACCGCGTTTTAATAACCGATCGGTCAACTTCCAAGGCAAATCGCTCGATTCCAGTCCAGCTAGCGCCCGCCATGTAAATTCCGCTCACATTTTCCATCACCGATCGTGCGTTAAGTTCGAATCGCGGCAAAATTGGCAAAAATCTCAGTGAAATTTTTTAAGTTTTTCGCGTCATCAACCTAGTGACCTGAAAAGGCGCTCGTGACGATCTTTATCGGGCTTTTTGTCACGAGAAAGCGGCTGAAAGAAAACTCCAAAAATCGGGAGAATCTCGCCGATTAACCTTGACATTTTTCGAGATGACAATTACGTAAACCGTCTGGTAATTAATTCAAGAAGTTTGATTTCGGGCCGCGGAAAAAGTAAAAGTGCCAATAAATCGCCCTCCAGGCTGGCGCGAATTAAAATCTCAATTTTTACGTAATTGGAATTATTTGCGCGTGACGCAAGAGCCCTTCTGCAAAGCCGAGGAAAACACAAAAGCAGAAGCGTGTCAAGGCGACGGCACACATCCACCAAATCCTGAAATTTTCAATTTATTACCATACAATGTTAAGGCCGATAATGACAGAGCGCTGCAAGACACCCCAATGAATAATGCAACGAGTGATCTTTTCCTGGCCTTCGGCAGATTACAGCTAAACTGATACTAATTACATTTTTATTCCAATAGAAAATATTCTTTTGACAAGTTGATGGTGTTTCATTGTTGCATTCAATGCAAATGCGAGATGCATCTCTGAATCAAAGACGGTTTTCGTGTCAGAGCGTTTATGGTGGATTTCAAAGGATGACAAAAAGGTGCGGTAAAGGCAAAAAACTTATTTATTAAGACGCAGACCTTGGCTGGTGGTGACGGAAGATTTGCCAAAACGAACAGAAAGCTGGAAACTTGTTGTTCACACGAGTAAAATCATGAGAAATGGAGTACGAATTAATTATTCATAAATCTCAATTAGATTGAGAATTGCTCGCTGGATTATGAACGTGGCCTTTAATTCAAAAGTCGATGCCACTTCCTGTAAAAGTGTTGATTGTGCAGTTGCTAATTGTTTTGTTAAATGATTTTTAATGACACTATTACAGTTTGGCACGAATCTAAATTTCCGCGTTATGCCAAACAAGCTTTACATAGAAAAATTGGTAGGAAACGACTACGAAATCGTCTCGTCATCATTATTCAAGAAGCAACACAGAACAATCAAACCAGTTGCAACACTATCGCTACCGACACACCCTGTATAACAAACAATTACATGACCCATTAAGCTACAGGATGTCCCATCCTCAAGACGTGTTACACTTAGGCACGAACTGTAAACACCTGTTCCGTCCCAGTGCATCTCAAACTGTTACATAATGAGTGCTTGACCGTTTAAAACTCCCATTGCAACAATCGAGAGAAATTACACACATTCGAGCACAATCGAGAAAGCTCGAGGCGCATTTTCAATTGGACTAATATTTGCCACCGCGAGTGGATGTTTTCTAATTACCGATATTTATTACGAAATTCCTTATATAATTCTAATATGCGACCAAGACATTTCCAAAATCGCTCGCGACCTTGAAAACCGTTACAACAATTTCACTTGTTTTCCTGACCTTGAAACCGGCAAAAATTTGCAAACGGTGTCGCCATTTACATGGAGTTTGGGGCCGGAATAGCAAAAATTGTTTTTTCTGGTTCACTCTGTTGAGTTCTAGTTTAAATACGGCTTCAGGGTTATTACGTGTCTGTTCTAAATGCAAGAAAGTGAGACCAGAGGACAGGTTACAGGTCGGCCTTCTTTGATTCGACATAACGACCAGGAAATCGTTGTAAAAAATTGTTTCTCGTCGGTGTTGGACTCATTTTCTGTGTTTGTGGTGAAAATTTGTAGCCGCGATGGAACTGTTTGCTTTCAGTTGACCTTAATAAATTGTGATTGTAGATTTTAATTTATTAATGCTAGTGGTTAATTGGATTGTTTCAGTTATAGGTCACCTACATGGGTTTTTAATGTGGCCATTTATAGGATGCGATAATTGGGTCTAATTGGGCGGGAAGGCAATAAGGAGGAAATGGAGTTTCATCAAACTCAAATTAATTTTAAACAATCAAACAAATACAAAAAGCAGAAAGTGGAAAAACTCGATTAAAGGCAGCAACGCGAGCGAATAGTGAGAGCGACAAATGGCCAAGGTCTACAAGCTTTGTCTGTGAAAATCAATTTTCATAAGCAGATTGTTACAATAAAGTATTATTTTGAACTAATTTTTCTTTCCCAAACAAGGACATGTCAGAGAAATAAATATTTCTATTCTGTTCCATAATCCAGCCCTCATCCATTGTTTGGTAGTTCCCTTATATTCCTTCTACCATTTACTGATTGAAAAAGAAGCCAAATCTAAAGCTACAAAAGAGTGTATAAAAGAGTGAAGAAGATATCCTTCATGATGAGGTCTTGTTTTCGCAATCGTCATGTGGAAAATAGCGAATATTATCGAGTTTTTGCAAAACTTATAGTTAAACTGCCATAAAACTTCGCCATACGCTTTCTAAACATTTACATTCCATAGTCTCCCCTTTTCTGTGAAAAACATGAGCTTTTGTAAAACAATACAAGTTATTTTACGCTCCAATTTCTTGGCTATTTTTATGTAGTACCTCAAATTTTCAAAACCAATTTTCGATTAGTTCAAGAATTTGTGCCCAATTTTATGACTCTGTCTAGTGTTATTGAACTTTGCAAATTGCGAAATTTGTCCGAACAAACGGCTTAATGATGAAATTCAATTCCCAACATGCCAACAAACGAATCATTTGTATTAATTAAATCCGAACCCGTAATTGAGATAGGAATCGAACCGAACAGTAGGTACAAATTATCAATTAGGAGAAAAAAATCCGCGAGGTGCCAAGCCAGCGTAACACGTCCAGAATTTCAAATTTATTCAATAATTGCTCGTGCTAAGAGCTTATTGTATAATAATTATGCAATGCCAAAACTTGGGTAAAGCAACGAAATGGCTCCATATACAGAGTGTTTGTGGATTCGCGGTTGTGATAACAGTCGCTAACGGTAGTCAATGATTACTATTCGTTTGGTGTATGATTGATTTGAACATCCGCTGTTTGAAACTCACCATTTTTCACTTGAAAAAACTTCACACCAGTTCAAAATCACTGTCACTGTACAAACGGGGCACTCCACTGGCACTCATGTAACTCTTCACAATGCGCGCTACAATTCGAAATCGACGTCTTCAGCTTAACTGCCACTCTGAATTCAAAGAGTGTATGAATTTCGCTCGATAAGGCCCCTACCAGCCGCACTTGTCTCTCTCCAGCCCCCCAGAACTGTCTCGAGCCGTCTCTCTCCACCACAAACATATAGCACACCAATTCGAAAGTTACGAATCGGTGTCTCTCTTTGACACACTTCGAGGCTCGGGCTGTCTCGCTCCGGTCGAAGGACTATGGTACCTTTCTTTTCCTAGTTTTGGAAAAGCCGGACGCAGGGCGAATTTTGCCAAAATTTTAATCGTAAAGCCGCGCCAGCTGCGCTTCCGGGGATAATTGCCGGTTTCGGGCCCCCAAGTGCGCGTTTTGGCAATTCTGGGTCAGAAAATAGTAAAATCGAAACAGTTGGAAAGCGAAATGTTATTAGATGGCTCGAGGGGGACTCATTAACTTTGGTTGAGTTTATATGAGGTTACATTGATACAAACGGACTGGTAGCTGGAACAGGTATTTGGCGATTTTTCAAACTTTTCGACGGAATGTCGACAAACTGAAGATTGGAAGGTCTGGTCGCATTTACATTTTTTGATGGGGAAATTATGTAAGACCCGCCAGACTTCACATTTGAATATGCTTAATGAACAGAGTGGACCAGAAAACGCCGTAAATGTGCACAGGCCCTGTTTTTACTAAAATCGGATTTTTTTTATTGACTTAGTAGTATTTTATTATATAAGTGAAGAAAAATTGTACATCACGAACGGATAATGCCAACTTTTCTGTACGTGTATAATACGTTTTATTTTTCAGGTGTAGTTTTTTGGGTACATTACACCATTGTTTTCGGTGATAGACATAAAATTTTACTCACGAGTGAGTAAATCTGAAGAAAATTCGGGAAAACAATGAGACTGTTTTTTTCATAACTATAGCAACAACAGGTCACTACGAAAACTAATACACAGGCTGATATTTACTTGAATTTCTTGGATTTTTTTTCAATACATCTGTAAGATAAAATGCCGTTTATCACGCGTGATCGAAATGTCATCATAAAGCTCGTGAGAAGTGTCCCACTCGTGCGCAAGCGCACTCGTGAATCAAAATTCTCACTCGTATATAAGGATGCATTTCTATCACTTATAATATAATATGCTATTATCTTACTGGTGCAGTTTTCTAGATACGTTATACAATTGTTTTCGGTGAGAGAAAGCAAATTTTCTCTCACGAAAGAGATAAAGCTGTCAGTTCTACTCACAAGTGAGTAAATTAGGGGAAAATACAGGTGGATAATTACTTGAATTTCTTGGATTTTTTTGCAATGCATCTATAAGTTAAGATGTCGTATATCACGCGTGATCGAAATGCCATTATAAAGCATATAATGAAGCATTTCTGTCACTTATAATATAATATACTATTCTCTTATAGGGACATTGAGAATTTGTTGTTTATTTTTTTCACCGATAGAATAAAAAAATCATCAAATGGCTACTTTACTCTATGGAGTAAAATAAAAAATAACTAAATCAAATAATGCCGGTGTTATTTTTAAATCATGTTTTTCTCGAAAGCGATCGAGAAAACTGCAGAATTACTGCAGTGTCGACAAACTGATGATTTGAATGCCTGGTTCATTTACATTTTTTGATGTGAACATTATGTAAGACGTCGCCGGACCTGGATGATTTATTTACAAACTGAAGATTGTAAATATACAGAGTGAAGCAGAAAAGACCATAAAATATTTATAATTTTCATTCTAATGACTATTGATGTTTAGAGTTATTATGTGATGAAATTCACATTTCGACATTGTTACCACAACTGAGCTTTTTGCCTCATTTGCAGCAATGCGACTTTTGTATTTTAACACGTTTGTTCTCTATTCTTTCTTCGGTTATGTGTATAATGAAGAAAAATCACTCCAGTATTCAATTTACGACGAAGAAACCAACATGGTCATAACAACAATTAACTCAACTGTCGTGGAAATCGAAGAAGACACTACTTTAGTAAATGTCGACTTGCAAGAGAACACAAAATTGTGCAACAAAATGTTCAATCTGTCTTCGAAAGTCGAGTCTTTAATTATTACAGGCCCCCATGTTGTGGAAATTGAGACAAATTTTTTACACTCCCAGAACGTATACGAGCTCTCTATTTCAAACACTGGAATAACTACGATCAAAAAATACACTTTCAAAAATCTAAAAATACAAACTTTAGAATTGTTTGATAACGAAATTCAAACGCTTGAAGCTAAAGCATTTGCCGACTTATTCCAGTTACATAAACTGGACTTGTCCAACAACGATTTAACGACGTTGGACCTAGAAAGTTTCTACAGACTGCCCCTTCTTGATTACTTTGATGCTAAAGGGAATCAAATCGTGAAATTGGGAAAACAGTTTTTCCAAATTTTGCGCAAGGATTATTCCGAAATGTGGCTTTGTAGCAACAAAATCCAAGTTCTAGGTGTGGAGTTTTTCGAAGGTTTGGGTGTAAATAACATCAGCATCGACCTGAACCGAAATCTCATCGAATTCATCTCGCCACACGTCTTTCAGGGACACAGTTTTCGGGAAATTGATTTGAGCTTCAATCCTGTTACCATATCGGAGGATTTTTTTAGAAGTGAATTGGAAATTAAAACTTTCGTTTTTAATTTGGATTATTTACATCATGGGACTGTGGAAAAACTTGTAACTTGGGCGGAGATAAATAACATTACTTTGGTCGACTCCAGTAATGCCCCTTGTGTGACCAATAAGATGAAAACGTTTCTTTTAATCCCGGCCTTAATCATGTTCATTTAATTCAATGTTCCAGGCATGAATAAAAAAATGTATTTAACTAGTGCGTTAGTTTTTTTCATCTCATTCATCCCAATCCTAGCATATTTTTGCAAACGCCGACTTGTCTCTTACACATGTAGTGAAAGTTTCCAGTGGAGTGAAAGTGGTGCATGGTTTAAAGGGTACCTACAAATATCAATTCATTCATGTGCCCATAATGGGCACAAATCCACCTGTTACCGGCCGAAAACGCTGCTCTTTTTCGAACAGGTTGCAAGTTATGCAATTTTCGATCGTATCGCGGTTTTTTCCTCCTCGCATCCGATTTAAATATAAAAGAAACGACTATTCTTGAGATTGTTTAGAATAATTGGAAAATTGGGTCGCACCTTTCTGCACAATTAAACGACTCGTATTGTTCCAGCCTTACAGCAATTTGTTTCGTGTCTTGAGAATTTCTATTATTTGCTAGTTGAGCACTTTTCTGGTAAAAAGCCACAATTAGACGCTCATAAAGGCATGTCACAATATTTTGGAGGCTGTTTTGCTAAGTGGCCCAATTGTTCTCTTGGAGCAGGTCGTTCGGACGGTTCACGGCCAAAAATACCTGACTCACTCAACCTTGCCATAAAAATATTTTTTTAATTCACGGGGTACATAAGGAACTTTCTCCGTATATTTATGAGACTTTTATGCCTCCACGCTCATTGTCTGTAGTGACCTTCCGGAGTCCTTTTCTATTTCCTGCTCTTCTGTTTTGCATATCTGACAAATGGGCCATTTATTATCGATTCAGATGGGCTGATAAGAGTGACCTCCATGGAAAAAACTCGATTCTGGTACACACCTTTTCGGTACTATTTTGTGTTTCCAGGAGAGTTGTCAGGCACAATGTTTGAATTTTAATGCTGTCCTAAATTAGATGTTACACACATTTATAAAGCAAGACATGAAAACCGTGTAGGTAAATACTATAAAACAGCTTAAGAGGTCAATTTATCTCAGAAACTACTGTTGACGTGCAGTCATATTTTTCACCGCGTGACGTTCCGATTGCAGCAATTCCTGAGAGATGTTTTGATTGCCGAAAATCTTACATAATTGTAAGAAGTTTGCTCGAAAAATCTAAAAATCTGACACCACAAGCCATTAAATATGAAAGAACTTGTGTCCGCGTTTCCTAACTCGATCAAAACTTCACTCAATCAATTATGAACATTCCCAACTTATCACAACTGGAAACTAAAGTTTATCTTAGTTGTAGTAAAGTTGGAAGTTTAAACAGGCGGATGGCTTGCATCTGTTGTAAGCGTCGCGACGCTGCCGGAAGAATATACCAAAAAAGTGTAAATCTAAAATCAATAAAGAAAAATGAGCAAAAATTTTCTGTTATCACCCAACAGGTGTTTTTGTCAGGCACAGTATTTTAAGATTGAAAAAAAAAACTGATGGATCGCTACAATTTTACAAATAGATAATAGATTGGAGCGCGAATTAGTGTTGGCGATTTAGTTCTAAACCACCGATAACTAATGTTTTTTAATAAAAATTTCTGCAAACTAATTTTTTTACGCATTTTCGAGCCAAAAAACGGTTATTAATGCAATTTTTCCGTCAACCAAGTTTTTTGTAGGACATAAAAAACCCAAATGTAACAGAAAACGTGAAATTTTCTTAGAAAACAGCGAAATTCTGGTTGGTTCGGCCGACATTTACAAAATAATCAAACACCAGTTTTTTGCTCAGTTTCAATCGCCTTATGATTGGTCTGTTTTACAGTCGGGAGTGCATTACCCCACCCATAGCCAATAACGAACGCTTCAATCGTCTTGCAATTTTTTGTGCACCAGATAAACAAGTAGGAGGTGATTTTTATATTTTAATTGGTCAAATTACTCACTTCAGGAACAAATAAAATACTAGCAAACTGGTTTTAGGGACGGTCTTTCTCACAGAACGGGATTTCGCCTGAGGTGCAAATAAAATGGTCGATTCTGCTTAATTTTTGAAATAATTTATTTTTTTAACAAAAACATACTTTTTTAATTTGTTACACGAAAACTAGGAGTCCTAGAAAAATATGACTTTTACACAACTAATTAAAATCTACACTGCCGGTTTGGAAAAATCAATAATTACAATTATATAGTAAATAATAATAATAATAATAATAATAATAATAATAATAATAATAATAATAATAATAATAATAATAATAATAATAATAATAATAATAATAATAATAATAATAATAATAATAATAATAATAATAATTCTATTACACACTAACTGTGAATAGATAGATTTTTAAAATCACAATTAACAATTAGCGAACACAGCAATTTTGACATTTAGACAAAAATTTTACAGATACAAAAATTGTTTAAGTTTTAAAAATAGTTTAATATAGAATTAAAGTTATATGTGTATTTTCAAAAATTAAAAGTTCAAAAACTGATAAAAAAATTTAACGCTGAGAAACTAAATACACAAAAAACTAAAAAATATTAAGGCTGACATTCCGAAGAACTAAGCTAAAACTAAAACCTAAACTAAAAACTAAAAACTAAAAAAAATATGACTAGAAAACAAAAATACTAATAAAATAAAACATACTAAAAATTTAGAAAATCTAAAAACTGGAATACAAAAGGAAACAAAAAACAGTAAGATTAAAATTATGCAAATTTAAGTAACTGAAAAAATGATAATTAAAACTATAAAACTGCAAAGGATACGTATAAGGATAAAGATAAGGATAAGGATTCGGATAAGGATAAGATAGTAAAACCAGGAAAAACTGAAAAATTTCGGAAATTTAATAAATAATAGAAAATATCATGCGAAAATTAAGAAACTAGAAAACCAGAAGAACAAAAAATAAAATTTATTAAAATTCCGTGACCGTACGTCGAAAAATAAATCTTGAAAATAAAATAATTTAAACAAGTGTTTATGCTAGGCAACCAATAATAACAAAGTAAGTAACGGTTACACATGAATAATTGTTTTACAGTCCATTGAATACCAAATAAATAAACAGTTTCAAAGGTTAATTTGTAAACTATAATTAACAGAGTGGTTTAGCCACGTATTGTTAGTTGCCTCACCAAATCACTGGAAAATATCGACAAAATATCAGTGTTCCTAATTGAAATAAACCCATAAAAATGTCGTACTTTTATGTATTCACCATTAGGAAGGCTTCAGCAAACTAAATAAAACTTTCCCATTTTAAATTAAAAAATTGCATTCGCACGTGAGTTTAATGACCGAAGTAATATTTTTATCACGAAGATAAGAGCGCTAGTTAATTACAATACGTTTAAATTTATCTCCGTTATCAAAATAATAATACCTACCTGTTCGGTCGTATCATATCTTACATGTCTTTGACTTAGTTTGCAATTTTAACGTGTGTGCTATTTTAGCGATACGTAAGTTTTGTGTTGTAGAACAAGAAATTTGAAAATTGTTTGAACAAATATTTGCCTTACTTTTTATCTCCATAACAATTGTTAACAGCAAAAATTGAGATTTTGTGATTTTTGTTAAAGCATTGTCACAATTTTGATTTATAAGTGTTTGCTATAATTAGTCGGTGGGCGAGGGCCAGGTTGGAAAAGTGCCCGTCCCTTCAGTTTTCAAAAAACTGTATTTTTGATTTTTTGTGTCTACGTTTGCCGAGGCCAAGTTTTGTGTTGCACATTTTTACTGATTAATTTAGCCTGACCTAGTTCGCTTTGCCTTGATCCCCGGCAATGTAAACAGGCTTTGCAATTAATTAAATTAGATTGAAATTAAATAAATAATTTCAGATTGCAGGAAGTTTCAGGCCTCTTGTGAGGTGTTGCCCTCTGGCGGCCTGTCCCCCAGCTGCCGTCCGACGCCTGCGTGAACGACGGCGCTCTCAACCGCGCCCGATGGACGCCAGTACACTCTCAGCCATGGATAAGGACGCTCTCAAGAAGCAGATAGAGAACATGAAATACCAAGCATCAATGGAACGCTGGCCCTTGTCGAAATCGATCGCCGCGTAAGTACCAAAACCCATCCAAAAAGCGCTTCCGTGCCGGATTTTCCCCTTTCGGATTTATTTCGGCGAGCTTTCGACTACATATTGAGCGTCGCGATGCCGCTTCTACTAGCTGTCCCGAAAAAATCGCTATTTAAGGCGCTTCTGAGTGCACAAGTTCGGGGGTTTCTTGGGGAAGTTGCGAGTGACGTTTTCGGATTTTTGCGGTTTTCGCTGCTATTTACATCGTGCGCTGGTGTTTAAGTTTAGCGAATTATCTAACCCAAATGTTTGGATTTTAATGTTAATATTTAGCTCCAAAATTGCTTTTCGCCTGTTACACTTCAAGGAAAATTTTCGAACTAATTTTAATTGCATTTAATCGATAATATCTCCACCTACAAGAAAATAAATTCATTCACTTAAAATTGAGCCGCACTGGGGATTTTTAATTGCGACAGTGTAAACATCCCATTAAAAAATAATTGTAGTATTTAGTCCTTCCAACTTCTGACCAGGCTTTCAGGACCCTTTTTGTGAGTCACAATAGCCAAAGAAAAAGAACCTTTCATACACACGCTTGCATAGAAAACGGAAAATTGGAAAGTGAACCTTAACTCGAGAATATTTAAAAAAAAATGGTTTTAATTATCAATTAACAGAAGCTGAAAAATGGGGCTACTTTGGAATTCATCGGAAAATTTCGAACAGATTTTTTTTTTTTTAATTAAATATAGTTCACATTGGAGAGAGTGGGACAAGCCGATTGTGGTTTTAATGTTGCTAATTTATGTTTTACACCTTGTTACCATATTTTAGCTACGATAGCGTTGCTAAATTATGTATGCTTTGCTTATGCTTGCGTTACGTGCAATAAACAGAATTTTCAATATTTTAGGTAAATTTTATTAGCGTTATTTTTGCATCATTTGCCTCTAAATTAGTCAAACAGTGAATCGTAGCTTCCCTAAGTTAATTAAATTCCTTCTTCTTCGTAAAAGTCTCCAGTCGGGCGAGCATGTTTGCGGCCATTCGGTGTCTAAACTTTCGTTTAATCATTGTAATAGGGAGATTAATTGAATATTTATGAAGAGGGTTAGGTTAGACCGAAGTTTACGTGTGCTAATTAACTCGATTTCTTTGGTCTTGTTGTTTTTGTTTCGGCTTTGCGACATTTCATTATTTAAATTGTGAATTTTTCTCGGGATTTAATTAAACTCGACCTAGTTTAGCTAAATCCAGCGTTTGTGATCATTTTCGAGTAAACAACAACCGACACATTGTTGTAAACACAAACGGACACTTGTTTGCTTGCAATAAACAAACCTTGCAAAAAGCGATTTTTTTCAAATGTACAAATATTGACAGGATTCTTAATTCGTCATTTGTGGTACAATTCCTTACATTATTAAACCGGAACGCTGCACAATATCCGATCGAAACTAGACGCATTAAAAGCAGCCTTGAAACGGCGAGTTATGTCTGAACTTATCGTAAATGTCGCTTAATTGTCTCGATATTCAGCGTGTTTACGATTTTTACGAAAATACAGCCGTTTGGCGGCGCTAATAAAATCAATTTTGTTAAGAGTCACCTGAAACTTGCAATTTTGTGTCGAATTCACTCTGCCAACTTTAATAAAGTTGGAGCTTCGACGTGGAAACTATAGCGATGCTTCTTTTATTACACGGGTATTTTCAGGATTGGCGAGCAATTTGCTTTATTGGGCGGCTTTTATTAAATTAAATATACGCGCAAAAGGAGCAAACTTATTCTTATTTTGTATTCGAGGCAAACATGGCATAAGTACCCCAAGGACATTATCCTTGATCCTTAAAGCCATTTTGAGTTTTAGTTCCGAAAATTCTTAAAACTTTATTTTCGCTATCTTCGAAAATCGGATTTCAGTTAAATTCCTATTAGATGTAAAAAACCCAAGGGAATTTCATATTTTTTGCGGCTCCTAACACCAAATCCTTTATCAAACATTCAAATCCAATTTATTTTTATGTAAACGGTGTCCTGATATTGAGAGTGGGTGAATTATTTATACGCATTTAAACCAGATACGTTGTAACATTTCAGTAACAAACATCCTTCAGCAGACTTCTTAATCATGTTTTTATGAGCACTACATTCTGACATTTATTGAGTTTTTGATTTCTTGTTTTATGGCCCGGCGCTATTGCTCCTGAAATCTCTGACCTTTTGTATTTTTATTAATTTATTCGATTTGTATTACTTTGTCGTACGTCGGGAGCAGATGGCGGAAGAGGCGATTTTTCGAGCCCTGGTTTAATCCAGACTGATCTTTGGGTTATTTGTGAAGACAAAATTCTGTTTATTTCGAAAGCTCCAAAACAAAATGCTAATATCGTCCTTGATTCCCCGTCAATATGTCGCAGAGATAACTTTATTAAAAAGTCGGGAAGGGCGCAAATTAAAACGATATTGGAAATAATTCACTTGGGTGTTTTTCCGACTGTGATAAGCTATAAATATGGAAAGTGGGAGTGCTTTATCTGAAATAACTCAATATCCAATTGGAATTCGTCACAGTGGACGTAAGAATAAACAAACAAATGCGAATAACACCCCCATGTCCGGCCTGCTGGAAGGGCAAATAGTGACTTGTTGGTTAGAAATGTTTGTATTGATTCCAGCTTGCAAACATCCAATTTTCTCAAGAGACGAGATGTAATCTTTACGATTCATAACAGAATAATCTGTCACTAAAGGGACTACATTACATTTGCTTTATGTTAGAGAAGTCTAGAACTGTGCGTTGTTTACAAGCCGCCACTGAAAAAACCAGGATATGATGAGGAAATTTACCAAACTAAGTTTGCTAGAACAGCGAAATAAATTCAGGCAACCGAGCCGTAAATTACCGGTTTTTCAGACGTTGAAACCATTCCGGGTCAGTGAAAATCCTGAAACCGTTTAAAGCGAATTTGGTTTACTCAAAAAGCCCGGCATTGATTTTCGATCCCAAGGATTATTTCTGCAGCGCACAAATAAATATTTACGATGCATGAAAAGGGGGAGAGCGCCCTCCTGATCGATACGTCGGACATGTCGCCCTTAGACTATCATGTTCAAATGAAAGGTAGCCCAAATGGCAAACTTTATCAGTTAATTTCCGCCGGTTTATCTCCCTTCCTTCCCCCATGAATTATTTATCAAGTTTTAAAAGATTGCTCTAGGAAAATCTGGATTTTTCGTTATTTGGCCGAGTCGAGGAAAGAAAAATTGATACTTTTATGATGATAGAGGGGCTCTTGTTTTTCCTCTTAAAATATTTACGTGAGTAATGTCGGGCTATAAATTTATATTAGCTGAGCGGTTTTCGTTCTCCCTATTGACTCGAGCTCGGAATAAATTTTCTCCGCCGCTTCCAAGTCTCCAGAGTTACTTAACACTCTTCTATCATAATTGCGACGACGCTTTCAACTCTGATTACCGCCAATACTCATTAGCGAATTATGCAAGCGAAGGCACACGTTTGCCGTCATTTCACCACCAGTGATGAGTAATCAATAAATTCCATCGAGATAATTTGTTCAAAGTGGACACTCTCTTAGGAAAATTAGCTGCTTGCAGCCATTTCCTTTGATGGGCCCGAGCTTTCGATCAAAAAATCCGAATTTATTTCCAGCCATGCATTATTGTCAGCTCAACACTTAATATCTCTATAAATTTTAATAAGTCGCGGGTTAATGGAAGGAGTTAATCAACTTTGACTTGTTAAATTAGTCGGGCGATCCGCAATACAGGAGTTTTCAGCCAACTTTCAGCACGTCCTACCTGAAGTATCGCCCAAAACAATTTGCTCTCGATTTGCGATAACGTGAGTCGGCGTCGTCTGCGAAATCTTAAGTATCTGGCGGGTCTCCAGGATTTTTGGGCCAAAGTAACGAAACTTTAAGCCGACTAATTAAGCGAAATGTAAAGCTTAGTTCAAAGATTGAGCTTTCGGAAATCTTGCTCCAAGACTTATTACTTTTTTCCTACTTCCATCGCTAATCCCTTCGGTTAGCTAGTTAGTGCCGTTATCGATTTTCCTCCGCTATTTCGCTTTCAAATGAGTTTTTTTTCAAAACTTTTCGTTATTTATCGATCGGTTCGACATAATTGCGAAATAATTGACCGGGTTCTGATTGAATAAGCCAGGTGCGTGATTGGATTTTGATGTAAAATCTGTTCCAGGATGAGGGAATACGTGGAGGAGAACGAAAAGAACGACCCGCTGATCCACGCCCCCGACAAGAAAAACAACCCATGGGCGGAAAAAGGGAAATGCGTCATTATGTAGAATTTCATGCAGCTGCTTATTAGTTTGTTCATATTGATTTTCCCATTGCTTCTGTTCATCTACCTTAATTTCAACAGTTTGATGTTAGATGGGATAACCACACTGTTCTATACTTTTAAAATTTCAAAAATCGAAGCGTCATCAGGTCTGTGAATGTTTTTTCGGAAAATGGGACACTCCACGAGCCTTCCGGGCGAATTGTTAACATTATTGTTATGTAGTTTAAACATACTCACAGTTTTGTGTACGAAATGTAAGATCTCAAAAGTGTGTTAAATTTGGATTCGTGTCAACGGCCGGTTTCTGGTTTTGGCGAACCAGAGGCGGCCACCAAAATAAACAATCAATTTTTTTACAAGCGAACTCTCGCTTTTCGTTTCAGTCTCTTGGGTCTTATTATTTGAAGTCTGATGTTGTTATTCCTATTTTTGTTGACTTAATTTTAATAAATCTCTAATTGTAATTTTAGACTTAACATTCTTAGTCTAGTCAATACCGAAATTTTGGGCCATTGCAACCAACGAAACGACTCACTCCCTGGCTCAAGAAACTCAAATTTGGACCAAACCGGCTGGTACTTTACCGAAGACGACAAAAAAGAGCAACTTCCGTTTACCATCCACGGGTCTCTTCGGTAATACTGCCATCTGTACTTGGCTGTGGTTTGATCCAACTTTGACCTCTCCATTCTGGTAATAGTCTGACAGTGCAATTTAAATGTGACTTTTAAATTTCGCGCGAAAGCGCATTAAAATGACACGACACGTGACCAGGACGGAGTACCACGTGACGCTCCCTCCTAGCCACATTTTTAAACACTCGACTAAAAACGATTGACTAAACATTAAGAGAGATAGATGACTGTCATGACTTAAAATCTCGACTATGACTCAACATTTAACTTTAAGGAGCTTTAGCTTTGTTTAGTTCCCCGATGTCTTCCCGAGATAGCGTTGTGTAACGCGGGACAGTTGAATTTTAAATGTGTAACCTACTCCAGGCACTGGACTAGTTTTAACGATATAACTAAAATTAGACTAAAAGTTAAACACTTGAAGTGTTTTTAAAATAATATTATCAAATTTAAATTAATAATAATAGAACCCGTAGTTAAAAAATATATGATAATCAAACCTAATATTTAAATTAGCATAGGTTCTATTAATGTATGACACCTAATAATCAAACAGTGCGTTCAATAATTACCTCCCCACGAAAATATCACTCTTCACTTAGAAAAAATGTAACACTATGTCTTAATAATTGTTATCTTATAGACTAATTTCTTAACTCTAAGTATTATCGAAAGGATTTGACTTCTTTACTCCTGTACTAATTTCCAAGGGTAGCCGGGTCGTGTCGTTGGTTGCGATCGCTCAGAGTTTCGTTTTTATTTATATGAGAGAAATTACTATTAGTAAAAGATACTTCAATTAAACCTTGTAATTTTAAATATGTAATGTGGTAATACTTGAGATAATAAACTCCATAAAAGAAAGTCGTGTTTGCTTCATCCTCCCATGCAAATTCCTTGTAATTCCCTTTGAAGTTTTCCAATGAAACAAATCGGTTTGCGAAATTGGATCAATCCAAGTGTTTGGTCTGACGCACACGATATTGAGCCCCGACAAACTCTTCCGGATACTAAATAAATGGATTAGAGCTTTGAAACAAGAAAACCAAAGAGACGGAAGTTGAAATACGCCCACAAGCTAATAAAGTACGAATCTAATAAAAAAACAAAAGGTCGTTGCTCGTTGACCACTGCCGAAATCCCATAGTCCTACGGTACTCTCCAGTTGTAAAAACCCGAGTTGGTACCGTTCCTCTGCCAAAAATCGTCCGAAAACCGTTGTTACTTTTTTGCTAGACCCGGTATAGTCCATGAACCATAACCAGTAGCCCAGTTATTAGATTGGACGTCACCGCCTCTTGCCCAGTAGCCGTCTTAATAATTCCGCCTAGAACGAGTGTACAATCATTAACCGGTGGGAGTAGTGACCCAACACCGGCTAACCCCGTGACCTAGTTGGATCCGATCCGCGGAAATTTTTCTCGATTTTCAGGTACTACTTTCGTTTAAGTGTGTCGATATTTCCAGAGGGTCTCTATTTTTACTTTCAAAGTGATTTTTTTCGGCGCGGTGGTACCTCGCGTCTGAACCTTTCACCTCTGGCCACAAAATAGAGAGTGCCTAAGCAAATCCGAAGAATGGAACCGCAGGTGATTGAGTGTATTCGAAATATCGCAGACTAGACGTTGTACACGCTGGTACCAGTTCATTCAGTCAGTGTGTCGGTAGTACCCGCCTCATTCTACTCAGATACTGGCTATCCTGTTACACATTTCGTGCTCTTGCTATGCTTGCTGTGGTTACTAAGTACTGACAAAAGGTGAGTGCCTGTTTTCACCAATTTTTCAATCATATTTGCAATTGTTATCAGGCGACATTTTTACCTAGTTTATTTGCACTTCTGACACACCTAATCAAACGCGATGGTCATTCCACACTTTCGAATATAGATCGCAATTGTTACAAATCATTGGCTTTAGAAAATTAATTGAATTCTAGCCGTTGATAATTCGAATTTCGTTTTTTTAATGGGAAAATAACGGTTGACATACTGAAATTCCAAAATGTTGCAACCTTTCAAGACAGTTGGTGGCCAATAATTAAGACTTAATTATGACAAAGTGGAATAAAAATTAACTGTGCATAAAATAAACACGTCTGAAAAGTAGAATGATTGTAAGATATTTCAGGTTTATGTTGCAAAGCTGTGTTGTAAATGGCAAGTTTTGAAAGCTTCAATTTTTTTCTCCGTTAGTCCAAACAACTACAACTTTGGAACTTAGCTTTACAAATTATTTAGGGACAGATTACATTATCGTATGCACGTAGGTAGTACTTTTTTATCAGTTCCGAGATCCCTTAATAAAGAACTAAAAAAGGAAACAACATTTTTTGTAAATCCACTTCCCTCAAACGTAAAATATACAGAGTGTATCAGAAATACGTATATTAATTTAACCATGTAATAAAATTCCTCAAATACAACTTTTTTGAATAACAACGAGCCGCTCAATGTTTGATAATCAGTTTGTATTCATAGCAACAATTTTCATTGTTGTTTTAAATTGTTTAAATTGTCGGTTTCTATCACAACGAAAATAGTTCGGCTCTTTTATTTTTGTACACGTTTCAGGATGTTATCTTTTCCAAATTTTAAGTCAATTTGCAATAGGTTTATTGAAAAATTACAAATAGAAAGAATGTTTTATTTGTTCTGTTACCTGTTAAAATTAACACACGTATTTCTGAAAATTCGTATTCTCAAAATTTCTGAAAAAAATTCTTTTTGACATAAGTATATTATTGTTGCTGAAACTAAAAAATAAGCAAAAATTAGTGAAAGTTGTTCATCCTTTTTATATATTTGGGATTGGCAAATTGGGGCAAACCAATTTTTGATGATTTATGATAACTACTAGTCCGAAAAACCTATAATTTCTTTAATTAATTGAATTAAATTAGAAAACAAACTTCATGGTCTGTTATAAAATAATAGGCAAGCAAAATGTTTGAAGGCGATTATTTTCGTAGATAAAATTCAAATAAGTATCTCAGAAGTGGAGCAGCAAACAAATATTCATTTAAAAACTATAATTACCCCACTAAAATAAAATAAATAAACATGAAAGGATACCTTAAGAAGCGGAATGAATTCTTCTTTACTGTTTAAAAATCCCCAGCTATTATAATAAAGGTTGTCATTCTCATTAAGCGAGCAAAATTAATGGAGCGTTTGCTTCCACTCAAGTATGTCCTTGTTATTTGTTACAAATAATTTCTAAAAAATCCGCGAAATGTCTCTGCCTTTCAAACCTAAATTAGGAGCACATCTCTGCGGATTCGGGTCAAGTAATTTCAGTAATTGCGCTGAAAAACGTTAATCTGTCTGAAAAAGCGCTCGTTTCAGCTAACCGAACATCCAATGAAGATGCCCGAAAACTGTAAGTCATGCACGTTGCGAGACGCGAACAATAACACTTATCCAGCCCCAATAACAGGCAGCATAAGCGACAGGAACCATCCTGAAAGCAGCAAACAGCGCAACATCCAAGTCACTGCTAAGGTCCTCTTCGGCTCCGTGCATGCCATCAGCAGGCTGAAGCAGGAGGAGAAGGCGGCCAAGGAGAATAAACGAATTTAAAGTGAGTTTGGGTGATTATTGTGTTTATCCGGCGATTTCTAATGCGATTTTGCTTTCTCTTCGATGGGTACAACTTTCTTTTGCACTTGTCCACTCGAGATATTAACCTTGATTTCGTGAAACTGACCTTAAATACGACACCCTTGTAAAAATTTAGTCTTGAACTTTCTAAATGCAACTCGATGATGGATGCAACCGTGACTTTCAAGAAAATTATGCCTTTCTATTATTATTACACGAGTGGTGCACGGACACTTTCAATTCGCGAGATTACGGATGGCCATTAACATTTAACGATTTTTTATTTATTGGCATGCATCGAAGCTGCATTCTTTCTGTATGCAAGTTCCAGATGAGCTAATAATATCTCTTCTATGTATAATTAAAGTAACACATTAATTTTTTCAAGTGGACAGCTGTCAGGATTATTGCTAGATATTTTTTGCGGCTTCCATTAATGCTATTAATGTACCGTTCGAAGATGTTAAAACACCGTGTTACAATTAATTAGTCCCCCTTACTTGCAAGGAGATTTTTGAGTTCTTCAAGTTTTTGGGTCGAGTTACTTAGTGCACTAGTGAATAAAAGAAAAACTAACATTACCTATCCTTGAATTAGGTGTTGCTCTAACAGCGAGAAATGTGTGCATGTAAACCCGGAAAAAAGTGATTAGATACTGAAAATGTGCATTTGGGTTTGTAAACAAAGTTCTAAGTCATTAAGACCCATCGCTGTTAGAACCGAACTCTTTCACACATGCCGTTGTTCGTGATACTCCGAAAAGCAGCTTTGCAAAAAAGACCAAAACGTCCTCGAGGTATATAAATTAACAATTATAACTGTATTCCTCCATACGACTCTCTCGATTCTCGAGATCTCCGTTCAGTTTTTAACTTGCCATCCGTGCGTGCGAAAATGAGGTACGAAATGGTAGATTTCTACATTTGTCCAAGTTCCCCTTTTGGTTCCAGAATTGCGCTATGGACGATGATAATCACGGACGTTTTACTGACGACGACATTACCACACGACCAATGGACTAACGACGACCCACATAACTTGACCAAAAGGAAAGAAAGCGACTATTTCGACAAGAACGACGCAAATAAGGAAAACGAAAGCGATGATAATGGCAAGAGTGAAAGCTACAACAAAATTGATAAGCGGGAGCTGGACGATGCGGTCGACTACGGGATCAGGGCCATGCAGGAACTTATCGAGGTCAAAGAACCGAAATGGTACAAAATGGGTAAGTTGGCGATTAGGTGGTACCAACACTCTCGGATGTTTACTCAAGGAATTTCTCTTTCAACAATACAAACAAGGAAAATATTAATTAAATTACGCATTGTTGACTGCGAGTTTTTCCTGCACATTTATAACCAACTATTCATGTAAACAAAAGGTTACTTTCATCTATTCACAAAGTGAACCTATAGATTTTGTAATTATAATGAAACCAAAGAGCCAAAAATAACAAAAATTGCCTCATTTTCCCTTGGAGAAATTTGTTACTCGTTTCCGGAAAAAATACTCCCAGACGTTTCCTACAATTTCCTATTTGTTTGTTTATTAATTTATTCTCCATAATAAAAGCAATTTGAAAGAGTTTCGTATTTTTACATTGTATTAGAAATCAGCTTTTTCCGCACTTTTTCTTAAAGAAGAGCCCGCTTTCGTGCCACAACAAAGCCACTTCTAGTCAAAATTTGTAAACAAGTCCACTGGAAGTGTGTCACTTTCACTGTGATTTACCGAAATCGATTCCAGGCTTGTACTTGGACGCGAAAGAGCCGGCTCACTACGTTGCGAACTTCGGCGCCCCCATCAAAAAAGCCATCGAGCTGTCGAACTTCGGTTACGCCTCCCTGGAAGCCACCAAACGACTTGCAGAAACGTAAGTAACCAGACCGGAAAAATCCAATTTGGTGATATAATGAATATGGATCTTTACCGAACCACCGTAACCAAACCAAATCTGATCGTTTATGGTAAACCGTTTAATCGCCCCAGAAATCCACCCATCATTATGTAAATCCCGCCAGTTCCTTGTAAAGAAAGAAAAGAAAGCGTCTTCCTCAGCAGTGGGACCGATTTCTACGCCGGGTGGGGACTGGGACACTTTTATTAAACGATTTTCTGCAACCCGGTCCAGTCTCGAACTCGACTCGGTCAGTGAAAGTTCCCGGTTTCAGTTATCCGGAAAATGTGAGTCGACAAGCCGCCGGCAGCTTCGACACGAGACTCCGGGAGGATGTGTGTCCGCTAAGGGGCACCCCCAGGTGTCCCGCAGCCTCCCGACGGTACCGAACAGCCGATGGTACCTGCAACAACTTCAACAAGCCATGGAGGGGCTCCTCGCTCCTGCCCATGCAGAGGTTCCTGCAACCGGTCTACGAGGACGGCATCCAAGAGCCTCGCCGATCAATCTTCGGGCACAAGCTGCCGTCAGCGAGGGAAATCAGCACCAGAATCCACCGCGACAAGAATTTTGAAGTACCAACGGTCAGCCTCATGTTCATGCAATGGGGGCAACTGATCGACCACGACCTGGTCTCCACTGTCAAGTCGCGCAGCTTCAACGGCACGGTCCCCAGGTGCTGCCGCCGCGGCGGACAGGCCCTTCTTCCGCCGGAGCTCACGGTACTACTTATAAGATAGTTTTTAAAAAACAAATCTCAAAAAAAATAACAGCCTTTGAATTTTGAATTGAAGAAAAAAAATTGAGAAACACAAAAAATGTTTTCTCTTATTTTCCAACTTGTCCTTGTAGCATCCAAGCTGCCTCCCGATCGAAGTCTCCCCCGACGACTGGTTCCTCTCCTCCTTCGGCCTCCGCTGCATCGAATTCATCCGAAGTGCCCCTTCGACCCGCATCGACTGTGACCTAGGTTGGCGTGAGCAAATCAACCAAGTCACTTCATATCTCGATGCGTCCCCAATTTACGGCAGCGACATCGAAACATCCGACTCAATGCGAGTTTTCCGCAAGGGGAAGCTCCATTACGGGCGTCCCCAAGGGCGCGAACCCCTCCAACCGCCTGATCCCCCAGGTGGGGAACTTTGCCGATCAGGAGCCGTCACTACAGACTGCTTCCAAGGGGGTGACGGCCGTTTTAGCGAACAGCCAGGTCTTACGGCACTCCACACTGTATTCGTGAGGTACCATAACCGCCTGGCAACGGTTTTGGGGCAAGTTAACCGGCACTGGAGCGACGAGAAGGTGTACCAAGAGACGAGAAGAATCGTCGTTGCGATTATGCAACATGTGACCTATCGGGAGTTCCTCCCGATTGTTCTAGGACCGGAAGTTATCGATTTGTTTGAGCTGAAGTTGGAGCGGAAAGGGTACTACTCCGGTTATGACGATCGGGTGAATCCGGAGGTTGCAAATGCCTTTGGGAGTGCGGCTTTCCGGTTTGGGCACAGTATGGTACAAAATTCTTTCGTCAGGTTTGATACCAAGCACCGGCCACTCTTTAACAGTGAGTACCAGACTCGTTAGAAATTTTCCGGAGTTTGTAACAAATTGTAGATGTGACCCTTCATGAGGAGCAAGAAAACGTGGAGAATATCTGGAGTTTGGGGTCTTTGGACCGGCTTTTGCTGGGCTTTTGCAACCAACCGTCGCAAAGACGCGACGAATTCATTTGTGACGAACTCACTAACCATTTGTTCCAATCCCGGGGGTTCCCCTTCGGGATGGACCTCGCTGCTATTAATGTTCAAAGGGGGCGCGACCATGGCCTCCCCCCGTACACCTCCTGGCGCGAGCCTTGCGGTTTAAGCCCTATCAAGTCATGGAAAGACTTGGAAAAAATCATGAACCCGGACACAGTCCACCGATTCGAAAGTCTCTACGAGGATATCAACGATATCGACCTATTTTCGGGGGGTTTGGCCGAGAAACCCGTGCGTGGGGGCATCATAGGCCCCACTTTTGCCTGTATCATAGCCCAACAGTTCCTAAATTTGCGGAAAGGTGACCGGTTTTGGTACGAAAACGGCGGATTTGAGTCGAGCTTCACTCCTGCGCAACTGCAACAAATCCGCCACGTGACCCTTGCGCATGTCCTTTGCCAGACTTTGACGGAGATTGAAACGATCCAACCTTTTGTTTTTCTGACTGTTGATGGCTTTCGCAACTCTCGATTGTCCTGCGACGATCCTGTCATTGACAACTTCGATCTTTCGCCGTGGGTTGAAGAGGACTTGAATGAAGTTCGGAGAGAGGGGAGGAAGAGACGGAAGTTGAAACGTACTACTACTAAAAAACCCAAAGTTGCGACTCCCGTCAAAGTTAAGGTTTACAACACGACGACTCACACGGTTAAAGTACAAACGAAACAGACTTACACTGACAGTTACGGCAACGTACCAGATAACATACCACAAAGACCGACTTTTGACAGTTACAATGACCGACGCACGACTAGACCTGACGTGACTTACCTATTTGGGGTTGTATCCGAGTCCACAACCCCTATTCCAACTCCCAAACCGTTCCAAGTCAATATCAAAATTCAGTACTACCCTCCGACGACTCCCCAACCGACCAGACGAACGCGACGCCCGTACGACTCGACGACCAAACAGAATTTTTACAGTGACGACTACTCGGTCTATAGACCGCAAAACTACTACCAAAGCAAATACGAAGACCAGCCTTTCACGTCCTCAAAACGCCCCTACATTTACTCAAACAACTACGTTTATTCAAAACGGCGACCGCAAGACGATGCTTTCGACAGACTTTACAGCGACGTCTACTCGACTCCTAATTTTGAAGACCAAGACGATTTGCCACGTCCTTTCAGCCACGTGGAAAAATTTTCGACCAACTACGAACACGACAAACTGGACTTCTACACCCCCAAAAAGCAATCCAGTGGTACCAAATTCGTGAAAATCTCAAGCGTGAAGGGCCAGGAGTATCTAGACCCGAGCGGAGCCACCGTTCAATTACACGTTTCGCAACGTGAAGGCGACTTAGAACTTGACGAAGGTGGTACCACTGACGATGTGAGACTGGTAGACCTGGAGGTACTACCCGGAGACTCAAAATGGCTAGTTTACAACGCCACGGAAGAGGAACCAGACGTGATGGTACTTCCCGATGTCAATCTCAACGTTTCCTGCTCGAGCGAACTTCCTAGACCTTTCCTTAGACGCAACTTGACAGTACCTGAGACTTGACCTGACCTGACTTAGTTTTAATTTATTCTAATGTTTCGAAAATTTTCGACTGGATTCTTAAAAGTACCGGCTAAAATACTGCCACCATGGGTGATATGTCTTATTTATTAATTTTTGTATTTATTGTTTTGGTGTAATAAAGCTATTTTATTAATCGATGCCTACTCTGATCCACCCTTCCCAGCCATGCGTTACGCGTTACTTAGCAACTGTTACATTCAAACAAGACTTAAAATGTCATTCAGAGACGTGCGAAGTGAGCTTTTTGGTTAAAATATTTTCGCAAAAATCATCCCTTTTTGTAGATTTTCTTGAAATGATGCGGGCTTTAGGATACCCGTCTTTAATTTCAATGGAAAGCTTTCGCACACCTAATTTTCCTTTAGTCGCCGATTTATTGGTTTGGTTAGCTAAGCGGTTCGACCCTGATGTCGATATACCGCCAGAGATTGATACTGAAGATGATCGGGTTAAATTGATTCGAAACGCGGCGCAATTTATGGCCCTGAAAGCCAACATCAAGCTGAATACAAAAAGGTTGTATCAAGCCGATGGTTACGCAGTTAAAGAACTGTTAAAAATTACGTCACTCTTGTATGACGCTTTGAATATGAATTTGGAGGAAAAGGAGGACGAAAATTTTGAGGAAGAAATGTTGAGTCTGAAAGACTTTGATTTAAGTGACAAGGTAAAGGCGCATCCTCTAGTTTCAACTAAGTTGATCAAGTTTTTACGTTGATTTTCTATAATCTTCTCTGGATGGCCTTGAGATGAACGCGCCTTAAGTCTTGTGTTAGGTAGGCAACTAATAATAACCCGGCGGTGTTTTGCAGATAAACGAATTAAAGTTATCCAGACAACTGGCAAGCGAAATAACTACAACCGGGGCCACACTTTTCGATCTTTTGGGCAAAGAAGTGGAACTGAAGGCGGCGAGACACAAAAGTGTTAGCCGCCAGTACGAAATCAACGAAGTTGAAGCCGGAATTAAGAAGGCAATCGAAGCTCTTAAAACCGAAATTGACGAAAGCAAACAGCTCATTGACAACGTCTCAGCAACTGAGGCCAATTTGGACAATAAGATCGAGCGCAGAAAAGTCGAAATAGATCGTTACGAAAAACGGCTCCAAACGTTGAAAAAAGTCAGGCCGGCCTTTATGGAAGAGTTTACCGCTCTTGAGGCCGAACTGGAGCAACTCTTTGTGCAGTACTCCACCAGAGTGCGCATTTTGAACCAACTGGAACGGCTGGTGTCGGAGACAGAGCGCCAACAATTGGAGAAACAACTCCAAATGGTTTCGCCTCGGATCGAAACCATTCCGCTGGAAGGAGGAACTGAGGCGTTTCTGGAGTTGGAGGAGAGCGAGGCGAGGCAAAAGCAGGAGAGACCGAGAGCTAGCACCGGGGGTAAGATAACGGGTTCCTATTTTTTTATTTTGTCTTTTTTTAGGGAGGACTAGAACTGCCAAGACGGCCAAAGCTTACGGCGGAATGCAACCACCGATGTCCGCAACCCCGTCCTTGAGCTCGGATTCGGAAGACGACGAGTTGTTTATTGACAAAGACGAGTCAGAGTTGATTCAGTCGGATGACGAGTCTTTGGGGTTGGAACTATCGGGGATGGAGTTGACCAAAAGGGTGCAGTCGGGAAAACCGGCCGGGAACAAGTTGAATGATAACAGCGATGATGATTTTTAAAAATGTCAAACCAATAAAAGCTACACTTTATTTTGAATTATTTAATGATGAATTTGCAAATGCAGCTGAGGTGAATGCACCGGCTGCCAGTCCCCAACTCCAAGTACCAAATTTGGGTTGTCGTTTCCCCACAAAAAATTAATAAGCCGGTGATAAAAACCGTTTAGCGAAATAATTAGGTATTGGTCAACCAATCGAAAAGCCAGAACAAAAACGCAAATTTCAATCAACCACCATTACGTAACTCGATTACATAACCCCAAGTATTGTATTCAAACCGCTGAGCAAATCTTTGTCATTAATTAACTCCGAATCGTCCTTTTACTTTTCATCCGGAAGAAATGGACGCTGTCACCATAACGGCCTTACCAGGGACTCGGCGAATTTCATGCAGAAAATTGCAAGGAATTATCCTTTCACCATGCAATTCCAATCATTGTGGTCAATTTCCAAATCGGCCCAATTGGGCAAATTACATAATCAAGGTCGGAAAATTTTTCTGCTGACCGTAACATTCACCTTGGCTATTGGTTCCGACCATTGATGCGCTCGTGGGATACTCTAAAGTGATGTTTATCGCTCGATGACTGGCCGAAATGTTTTTGCAAATTTCAGTGTCACATTTTTACGAATTATTGTAGTGTAACGTCTGGATAAACAACAAGCTCGAAGAATTCCCCAAGGGGCCATTTGCGGCCCCTTTCCATTATGTAATTTTACAGTTAGGGCCTATTTAGTGTTTGTGTCGACAACAGGTGTGCAAAAAATTGAAAAGAATTTATTAATAATTCATTGGGGCCATAAATTTTTTCTCGGTTTATTTTATATCTTTTTGGCAAACATGTTTGTTATGGTCCGTGCCTTTAAGAGGTCACGTTGCTAAGTTTTTTTCCTTGCATAATGTTATTTTGCCATTTTTCTCCCCATTATGCTAAACCAACTTATTTGGAACATTTTTGTGTATTAAATTTTGAAAACTAAATCATTTTTTATTAATTGCTTCACGTTACAGTTAACTGCGAGAAGGTCAGATTGTGCTCTTTGCACCTTTGATATAAAATATTCAAACAAAAACTTCCAAAACTTCTACTACAATAGCCATAAAAAATCGATTAGCATAACAAGTCACGTGGCTATTTTCCAGTTAAATCCTGCTCCAAGCCACGGATTAAAAAGCAATAAAAGTGGTCAAAGTCTGAAAGAACGCCACCAAACAGTCTAGCAAATTCTACTCTGGAAATACAAAACCCTAAATTGTTCAATTTTTGCATTCAAATGGTTGCCATTTGATGGCATGTAATGACAATAAAACGACAGGAAAAAACTAATTGTCTATTTCTTTGTGGTTTTTATGGTCCATCAAACAATGCTTTAAATTCGGATAAAATATTCCACGAAATTGGGAGGGCAAAGTGACCAGCGACCACATTAACAATTTCGTTGCCAAATATCTTTACTGCCGCACACTTCAACATCAACCGGAAAAATATTGAAGACACAACTCGGGTGACCCAAAAAGCGGGACTTGCTCCGGTTTTGCGCAAAATGCTATTTTAATTAGGTGCCATTCACAGTTTTTATTGAAAAAAATTACCAAAAAAAATTCATTTATTCATTTAACGTAAGCAGCAGTACTTAATGTGTCATACTATGGTTGTTTATTTTCCTACGTCTACAATATGACACCATTGTTTTTACGTTATAACCAATTATTGTAATAAATGTTATTCTTTCCGAATATCTCATCTAATATTCATTTAATTCCTCTTCAGTTAATCAAGTTGTGTTGACATTCTTGAAACTTGTTTTATTAAGTTTTTGATTTTTCACTCAGATGATCATCGTCGTGAGCAACTCAAATCCCACGTCATGCTAAATTACAAGTTTCTAATCGTGAGGAAGTTGTAATTACAAATACGTAACGATTTTAAACAAAATTTTAAATTCCAATTACTTGAATCACTGAAACATCCGAGAATCGAAGCAAATTCCTATCTATAATAAATTGACTACATATTTTTATTTAGTGTTCTTCTTTGCATGGTTTTCGTTTTTGGTACTATGATGAGTTCTTTTCGACTTTTCGGAGAAGCTACAAAGTTTTGACGTCAGAAATTACCTACCCATCAGTGGCTTAAATGATAAACAAACCAATTGAGGCAAAAAGGAATTTCCTTACGTTTCCTGTAGAATGTGAATCCCATCAAATTTCCATTAACGGCACGTGCTGTACTTCTATCCAGAAAGATCGCATCTCTTCCACGAGCCACCAATGCGAATAATTGAAATTCCGGTACAAATTGTCCGAAAATTTTCACGTTGACAACATAATAGCACATAAAAGCCAACTCGCAGCAAATTAATCGGTCACGTGATATGAACCTCGCTGAATTAACAAAAAAATCTGCTTCTATGGTGCAAACCGAACAATTCTCATGTGCTTTCCAGTCGGTTTAGTTCAGTCTAGTGGCAAAGTTGGTCGCGAGTAGCTCGTGAAAGCAGTTCGGGCACATCTGACTTAAGTTAAGTGGACTTAGGGTGGAAAGGCTTTCGGCGCAAGTAAGTGACTCAAAATCGGCTAAACGGCACAAGGTGCTAGACGGGATCGCGAAAAAATGAGGCAAAGCCGAGGACGCCTCTAAGTAGGTTAAAGGACGCACTTTCCAGAGCGAATTGATTTTTTTCCAGCACTAGAATTTTATTAATATTTACGCGTGGCACGTGTTTGGAGCGAAAACAAGTAACCTCCGAATAAAACGATAAGAAACATTGTTTTCGATTTGGTAATTACGGAACATGTGTTGGAAAAGTTTTATCACAGAAGAAACACTGGAATGTTGACCGGCGAATTAGTTGATCGGTTTTCGCGAGAGAAAGCTCTTGACCCTTGACTTCAATCGTACAAATTATGATTTGTTGTGCCATCAAGTCTGATAAAAACAGAATTGTAGAATGAAAGGTGTAGGCGCACCGGCAGTAACCATGAATCGAGTTCTCAGTGTCAGGGTCAATTTCCCAAACAATTTTTAGTAATTTTTCTATTTTTTTCTCTTGATTTTTTTCTATTCGAGAAATGTCGCGGCAAATAGTGCAGTGGCCTATATTAGAATGCACCTAAGCGGAACGTCCTGATTTTCTCGATGCGACAACCACTACACACCACCCATGACCGTTTTATTCACTCTATTTTTATTTTATATTCTCTGAAATATTTTCTTACATTTTGGGCTTTTACCATAAACTATGACCTCCTCGTAGTGACCCCAACTCACAAACTTCCCCCTTAGTTAGTTAATAAATTAATTAAAAAAGCCAAAATATTTTTCCAGTCGGCTTGCCAATTTCAAGGATACACATATCATCTCTTATTAATGTTATGACTTCTGCATAAACCAAGCTAGAGACCAGTCATTTGGTCTTATTTTTAATTAAATTTGGTGGGATTTTTAATTATATAAATTAACTAACCTTTTGGATTTACCATCCGGTACCACTGTGCAAAAAATCCCACAAGTCGGCACCCACATTCTTTTTAATTGTGTTGCTGTCAAAAAAGTACTATTTGAAAAAACATAGACATTAACCTTCAATTACTTCAGTTATGGTAATTAAATTTGATCGAAAGTTCAATCCGGTGAAAGTCACGTCTTTTCCAAACCCAATTAATTCCAAGTAATATTCAATTAGTGTAAAACAATGCAATGTGCGACCTTGTCGCGTCGCTTTAGCCTAGATATCGGAAAATGCATTTTCTGAAAATTGCAAGGGTTCAATAACCGGACTGTGGGGACCTTCACGTAGTGCAAAACGTGCCTTATCCGAAAAACACTTGGAACAAAGTTCCTCTAGAAAAAACAGTCCTAGACCCAATTCTCCCACCGGCAAACTCCCAACACATCGAAAAAACGAAAAAACTGATTCATTTAATTCACTTTCACTTCAATCATGCAAATGCAATGTTAAAGTAATTTCGATTTTTTTGAATTTTCGCTCGACTTGGATTACATTATCACGTTTTCCCCCACTCGAAAGTTACCTAAACCCGATCTTCTAAACTCCGATTAGAACGTAGATTGCATCAGCTTGAGTTACATAACGAGAGTTAACATTGGCCCTGATACTGTTCTCCCCAGCCACCATAAATAATTCATGTTTTCCACTAAGGGAACCACAATGAATTTTTTCAGAACATGTCGGAAATAAATAGCAATTAAGCCGAATGTCAACAACATCCCATGACCTTGCACCATGACCAAATACAGCATGAACGACACGAACTCCACCACCGGGAGCCAAGTCACCCTGACCTCCTACATGATTGGGGAAAATCTCGACGAGAAAGACACCAAGGGGATCACCGTGCTTGACCTGCCGCAAGAGCGGAAAACCCCCTCGCCTGGGTTTGCCAAGTGGGTGAAGAACCGGGCCAGGAGGGGCTGCACCAGGAAGCTGGTCTACAAGAGGGTGCCCATTTTGACGTGGTTGCCCAAATACAACGTCAGCACAGCCGTCGCTGACCTGGTGGCCGGCTTCACCGTCGGGCTCACGGTGATTCCCCAGGGAATCGCCTATTCGAACGTGGCCGGCCTGCCGCCACAAATAGGTTGGTTGGAAGCACTACTGACCAAGTCTTATCCACTAAATTTCATGTAATTAAACTTTACGCGATCGTAAACATTGAACAAAAACAATAATCCAAGACGTAAAAACACCGCTTTTGACCCAAATGAGCGGTTTACCTGCTTTCCACTATTAGAAACATCTGGTGCGAATTTATTTTGCCATCAACTCACGCAATTTTTTAAATAACACTCAGAAACGGCGCCGAAACCTTGTCAAAAATTCCAGGCCTGTATAAATGACGCAATTGGCGCAAAATAAAAAGACCTTCTTCTTTTCTGTCATGGAGGACCATTTTGTTTGCTATTCTTTCAAAACGCAATTTTATTGAAAATTTAAGGTCAAACGACAATAAACACCTCAATTTGCATTTAAATCTTTGAACCTTATTTAATTAAGCCAAAGATCTAGCGGAGCGCAAATTTTTAATTGTTTCATAAAAACCCTCGATGATTCACTCCTTTTAGGCCTTTATTCCTCCTTCATGGCCTGCTTCGTCTACACCATCTTCGGCAGCTGCCGGGAGTCGCCCATTGGGCCTACGGCCATCGCTGGGCTCCTCACCCGGGAAAACACCCATGGCATGGGTGTCAGCGGCGCCGTCCTCTTGTGCTTCCTCAGCGGCTGTGTGGAGTTCCTCATGGGCCTCCTCCAGCTGGGTTTTTTGATCGATTTCATCTCAGGCCCGGTGTCCATCGGGTTCACGTCAGCGGCCGCCATCATCATCGCCACGACCCAAGTCAAAGACGTCCTAGGCCTGGATTATCCAGGAGGGAAGTTCCTGCAAGTTTGGGAGCAAATTTTCCAGCACATTACTGAGACCAGGCTCTGGGACTGCATTCTGGGCCTGACTTGCATGGCCGTGTTGCTGATTTTGAGGGTAAGAGGCCTTGGAAGTGAACGGTTGTTTTTTCCCATTTTTTTGAAAAAAATAAAACGTTAGTTGACTTTTATATAACGGCTTTTTCTGGCGGGGAAATAAAAATGAAGCTTTTATTATATGCATTTATTCCTAATTGTTAGCGATTGTTGCCGCGATCCCTTCCTGATTGAGAAATAATACGCATGTGAAGTTGGTTTTTTAACAACGAAGTTATTTTAGAAAAAAGAGTTAGGTGGGCACCTGGTGTCACCTTGAATTGTAGTAATGTTACCTCAAGAATCTCAAGATATTCAACTGGCTCGAGGGATTTTCTAACATTTCATTCAAGAAATTGTAAATTTATTTGGCGTTCCATAACAATGGAACGAAGTACTGCGTCTAACGCAAACCGAGTAATAGCATATTGGGTTTTTACTGCTTTGATTAATCTTAATCGAAAACAGTGCATAAAATTATTCAAATACTACTGAGAATTTTATTGATCTTTTTACGATCAGAATTCCAGACTAAATGTCGTACTTTTCCAACTTTTTTTTCCAATGTATTCATTTTGGTTATCATGATGCTCTTTTCCAGAGCATCAAGGACCTCAAAATAGGGCCGCAGGACGTGAAGGAGCGCCGGCCCATTCACGACTTCGCCACCAAGTTCATCTGGCTGATATCAACCGCGCGCAACATTTTCGTAGTTGTGCTGTCGGCCCTTCTGGCCTACTTCTTCGAAGTGCACGGTTCGCAGCCCTTCATCCTCACCGGATTCATCAAACCCGGACTCCCGGAGTTCAAGCCGCCCCCGTTCGAGATGCGGATCGACAACACAACGTACAACTTCGTCGACATGTCCTCGGCCCTCGGTTCGGCCCTTTTGGTCGTGCCCTTGTTGTCGATTTTGGAAAACATCGCCTTGGCCAAAGTTTTCGGTAAGGCGGGACTACGGATATGCAAAACTAAGGATATAAAACGACGCACGAATAAAACGTCCCCGTTTGCGATAGTTCCGTCAATGTCGCCAGAGGCGCAGTTGTTCCAGTTTTCAGAGCAATAACTTTGTAAAAATAGTTGTAATTAAATAACGGTTAGCACAAGGCGATTAAAAAAATACAGGCAGATAGAGCATCAAATTCTCAATAATAGGAGATAAAAATAGTGCAAAAATTATATTTTAAACTATTTAAAAAATTTTAAAGTTTTACAAATTTGCACTCTGACCCACATTTTTCAAAACGCTGCAAATACAGTTACAGGTACAAGAAAAATTTACAGAGGAAAGTTGTAGAGAATTAAATTTCCTTTAAAAAAGTTCGCGAGACCATATCCCTATCTTCAACCATTTAGGCCCCAAAGTCATTCAAAGACGCTCAAGCGATGGATTTTCTTCATTTTCCCGGTGGCCAAATATTGGAAAATGAATTTATACCTAAACCGTTGAAGATAGGCATATCGTGTCGCGGACTTTTTTGTAGAAAATTTAATTCTCTACAACTTTTTTCTGAACATTTTTTTGTATCTTTAACCGCATTCGCAGCGCAGCGAAAAATACAGGAAAAGCGCAAATTTTCATTATATAAAAATTTTAGTTCTTAATTTTTTTCAGTCTGTTGAGAATGCAGAGCTCAACATTTCTTCATTTTTTTCCAAGTAATTAGTGAACTGTTTGAATTTCAATTAAATTAAAACGATTTGACACCGAGAATGTGTAACGCTCGAAGCGTCCTCATTTTACTCTGCCGTACTATTTTTTTGGGTTCAGAAAATCCTGCGAGTTTCGTCTCCTAAGTTATAGTTCTTCGTAGTCGGGACTTTTGCAAAGTGAAAATTTTGTTGCAGCTGACGGGAAAACCATCGACGCAACCCAGGAAATGTTGGCTTTGGGGATCTGCAACATTGCGAGTTCTTTCGTCCAGTCGATGCCTGTCTCGGGGGCGTTGTCCCGGGGGGCTGTCAACCACGCCAGTGGGGTTAAAACGACCTTTGGCGGGGTCTACACTGGAATCATTGTAATTCTATCCTTACATCTCTTCACTCCTTATTTCTCTTATATTCCCAAAGCTTCCCTAGCTGCTGTCATTATCGCCGCGGTGGTGTTTATGGTCGAGTTTCACGTCATTAAGCCAATTTGGCGCACTAAGAGTAAGTCAACACTATTTTTAAACACCCCTAACTGTGTTTTTGGCAGAGTCCGATTTAATACCCGCCTGTACAACATTCGTTTGTTGCCTGTTTTTGCGTCTAGAAATCGGGATTGTAGTGGGAGTTGGGATTAATCTAATCTTCCTGCTGTATGCAACAGCACGGCCGTCAGTTCACGTGGAAAAAGTTTCGGTAAGTTCGGAAACCGTCCATTGGGGGTGAAAAAAATGAGATTCTAGGCGTATTCTGGGTGCGACTATCTCCTAATCACCCCCGACCGAAGCCTGACTTTTCCCTCAGTCGAGTATGTCAGGACTGTGGTGTCTAAAGCCGGAGTCAAACAAGGCTCAAGTTCGATTCCCGTGGTCATAGACGCGAGGCATATACAGGGTGCTGATTTTACAGCAGCGCGAGGGATCAAGTCGCTGATTGAAGATTTTCACAAAAGGAAGCAACCGATTTTGTTCTACAATTTGAAACCGAGTGTCATAAGTACTTTTCAAGGTGTTCAACCCAAAGACTTTATTTATTGTGAAACTTACTTCGAATTGAACGAACTCTTGAAGCGCTATTCGGGCAAGTCCGAATCGATTTCGATACAAAATAGTGATAATTAATAGTGATTGTGATAAGTAGGGATCAATGATTTAGACAGTGACAAATGACGAATTTTATAGAGTATTAAGTACCTCACAAGTCTACTGTAGTTTAGATTACTTTAGTGTTACGAAATGTGATCTTGATTTTAGTTAAGAAATTATTTTTTAAATGATAATTTTATTGTCCTGTTGTAATATTATTTTGTATAAGCCGTTCAATAAATTTTTTAAATTGAATTTCGTGACTTACTTAGACCCAGCTAAGTTTTCTATTTAGAAAACTTCATTTCCTCTCTTACCTTCAAAAAAAGATAATCATTATCTTCATAAGTACCACTTTTCAACAATGCTTGAACACAAAATATAGATTGTAATTCAATGAGAATCAGATTAGATTTCATCATCTCCAAAAATCTATATAAGTGGCTAAACTTAACACCCTGACAATAGGAAAGTGTCCCTCACAATGAAACTATTTTTCGTGTTTGCCCTTTTTATCGCCCTTGTTTCGGGTAAGTAAAAACAACCCCTCACTTTTTAAAATTGTTTTCAAAAACTTCGTCGTTGCTTTGGTGTTAAAATTAGATGAGAAATACAGGAAGAAAGGCTTTCTTTTCTCTGTCAAATAAACATCTGCACACTCGGGAATAATTATATTTATTTACCAAGAAAGAAAAGACAATCATAATAAATTCTCTCCCAATAAATTAATTATTAAATTATAGTTATTTAATAAACTACCTTGTTAATAAAATCGATTAAAAACGAAACTATTTAAAGCACGAGCGCTAGCGAGTGAGTGCCTTTACTAGTTGAATTTATTAATCGCCCATTAACAAACGACTTTATTACAATATTTTTTCGTTGACCGTAAACTCTTTTTTTCCTTGTTTGTCCTCGAAGTAGCTCATTTTAAAATTTTTCAACACTTTCCGTTCAGTTTTCCACAAACACTATCAGAAAAGAATAACTCCATACATTTTCAATTTCACGTAAAAATCACATTTGTTACAAAAACATAATTACCATTGAACTGTATGATGTTAGTCGTCGTTGTTTTTTTATTAGTTGTTATTATATTATTAGCAGTTTTATTATCCTTTTTTAAATAAAATAAAGTAATAAAAGGTAAATTAATTAAGTAATCATCTAAGGAGAAGAAAAGACTTTCCTCTCGTGATTTTTTAACAACTTCATCAGAAAATATCGTTCTCCGATTTCCGCCTTCTAAATATTCCACGACTGAACGTTGTTTCCTCCCGAGGAAGAAAAATAAGGGAGGAAACGACGTACTTTCCTGGAATATTTGGAGGGTGGAAAATGATATTTTCTGATTAGGTCGGCGAAAAAATCAACTTTCTTCCCTCGTTTCACAAATAAATATTATTAGCTAAACCCTCTCCGGGTCTGAAAATCGGGCGCCGCAGTTTCCTGCACCCTGGTGCGCGCATCATCAACGGCAACGACGCCACCGAAGGCCAATACCCCTACCAGATTTCCTACCAATGGGGAATTCTGGGTGTTTTCGAGCACGTCTGTGGAGGTTCCATCCTCTCCCCCACGTTCATCCTGACCGCTGGACACTGCGTTACTGAAGTCCCTGAAATCGGCGCCCACAAAATCGTAGCTGGAATAACGGAACTGAACGAGAAGAACAACGAAAGACAGGAAATCAACGTTGTGCAAAAAATCGTTCATCCAAATTTCACTGGAGGTGTAGGTCCAAACGACGTTGCGCTCCTGAAACTGGCCACACCTCTGGTGTTCGGCGATTTGGTGAAGCCCGTGGTTTTGCCTGAAGCCGACTCTGTGCCTTCGGGAGATTCGGTTCTGACGGGTTGGGGCTCCACTTCGACCACCGTTATCCCAGTTTTGCCCAACCATTTGCAAACTGTTACTATTCCAATCTTGGAATATACCGGTATGACGAGAATAATTAAAGTTGTCCGTTCGGAATTATTTTAATTGTTTGAATTCAGATTGCAAATTGGCTATTGATGCCCTTTTGAATGACGGTGAAGAAAATCCCCTTTCGGAAGTATCGAACATTTGCACTCATCCTGTGGCCAATGGCGAGGGGGCCTGTTCAGGTGACAGTGGTGGCCCATTGGCCCAGAATGGTACTGTTATTGGAATTGTTTCGTGGGGCTTCACACCATGTGGGTCGGAAAAGGCACCCTCGGTTTACACCAGAGTCAGCAATTTCATCGACTTCATCAAGGAAAACGTAAACGACTTGCCCAAATAAAATAAATATTGTAACAACCTAACAACAATCAAATAAATGTGAAATAAAATAAACGAAGACTGTTTTTTATGGATAACCCATAATCGGGTCGTGGGCCCACATTTTTAACTGATTGGTCTATTTTAAGGGCCAATGACAATAACAGTTCCAAATCCTGTGAAAACAAACCGGTTTCTCGATTTTTATTGGCTTCCTGCAATCGGAGTCGTAGGGACAAAAAATTCAGCGATTGCAGTTCTCTCCTCCCACTTTAGGAAAATAATTACAAAATGGTGACACAAATAGCGCACATTTTTAATTGATTGGTCCATTTTAAGGGCCAATGGTTACATCATTTTATGCTAAGTTCCTTGAACACAAAACGGGTCCTCAATTTTTATTGGCCAGTATCTGAATCGAAGGGACAAAAAATTGACTTCTAATAAAATAATGGGCAATTTTGTTCGTCTTGAATTTGATTGGGCCCACATTGAATAAGGGCCAATGACAATAACAGTTCCAAGTTCTGTGAAAACAAACCGGTTCCTCGACTTTTATTGGCTTCCTGCATCGGAATCGTAGGGACAAAAAATTCAGCGATTGCAGTTCTCTCCTCCCACTTCAGAAAAATAATTACAAAATGGAGAGAAACATAATTTAGTCATTATATTACTATGCGCACATTTTTAAGAGATTGGTCCATTTAAAGGGCCAATGATGGATACAATCACTTTATAACTTTATAACCCGTTCCTAAACTTTTATTGACCAGAATCTTAGTCAAAGGAACAAAAAATTGTAACGGTAGTAGTTATCTCCTCCCACATTAGAAAAATAATTACAAAATTGTCTCTATACAGTTTTATTTTTATCAAGCAAAGTAAAAAGACCAAATAATACAATTATAATTAATGTTAATTATTAGGGAATTATTTAAAAAATATCTAAATAATCCAAACATAAAAAATAAAAAAGACACTAATAAAATAGTTCCAATTAAAAAACAACATCAATAAAAAAAATCTTGACCTGAGTTATATTTTGTTTAATCTGTAATCACCATTTATACGAAATATAACAAATATCAACAACGTACTGTTGGTTGCAGTTAATTGCAAAAACCTGAAACTTGCTTCAATATTGCTGGCTGTATAATTTTACTCTCAACTAATCAATTGCTTTTTCGAACTTCATTTTTGAAAATTCCAGTTTTAAACTATTTACTAACAAAAAACACAAACAAAGCCAATAAGCAGGAGTTTCGTTTTTCTCGTACCTGCAAAATTCCATTTCGTTCGTTTATGTTTGGTGATTTGAATGCTTTAAACAAGTGGTACAATCTGTGGTTTTGTACAAAACTACAATTGTAAAGTAAATACCAAATCAATTTTTATTGCTTTTATTCCAAAAAAGCCAGTTTTACAGCACTTGTTACAATTAGGCAACAAAAATTTTCGTTTTACTTTTAACCTTAAACAGACCTACTTAATAAAAATAGAGTACGTGTTGTACATATACAATTATTAGAAATAGTTCTTGCACCGCATGTTCAATTTTTTCACTTTTTCACACTTCAAGCGTTCATAAATTTCCTGAATTAAAAGGAAAAATCTTATCATCATTACAAACGCATTTTCTAATTTACACAAAGAAATTCTAGTAATATAACAAAGCGACTAAGCAGAAAATTATACGACTATTCACTTTGCTCAACATTTTTCATAGCAATTACTAACTGTAGCACAATGGAAATTAAAATTTAAATTAGCACCTGGGAAGATGATTCCCACATAAAATGCTACTTTGTAATGTAATAATTATGTAGTGCCAGCCTCTTGTTGTATAATACTGAAAATAAATAAATAGATTGCAATATTCGAGTTATTAAAGTTTGCGGGTGAATGTCCACGCCAAGCCTAAGTCGCTTCGAGAATATCACCTGTCCTAATACAGATGCAATAAAAATTGCAACAGTGCACTTATGAATCGAAAATTGGCGACAACTTCCTCAACTCTCTCTATAATCCCGGCATTTCTTTCCTCAAAAAGGACTTCTTGCACAACATTGTAATTAAATCGTCGTTCGTCACGTCCTGTAATAATCTCACCGAACTATTTTCCATAAATACAATCTGTGCATAACTGCAATTAGTCGGAATAATCCGTTCTGGTTAATAGCCGGCGTAATAACCCCGCTTGATAATCGTCTATGTAAAGCATCGGAAAACATTTTTCTCTTGGTATCGGAACGGGCATCAAAAGTGAAATTCCATCCGAAAACCCGTTTCCATTGACTTTCTCTCATTTTTTAATTAACGTCCAGAAGAAAACAAGTGGTCATAGCTCCGGCGAGTATGCTACACGAATCGAATCATTTATGTATATGTGTTTCGAGGTAATCGTTCCTTATATTTTATTCAGTCCGTCACCAGTGGAACGTTTTTACAACAAAAACGCCGTTTACAGTTACCACTTTCGAAGTTATTGTAATTCCATATTTCCTAGTAGAAAAATGCAGGCGTGCTGCATAAAGACAGTGAAAGTATTTATTGTAATATGCAAAGACATGTGCTGCCGATCCACGTGTCTGGATCTCACGTGGTGACATTCCTGCGACAAGTGATAGTAAAATAACGGCACAAAAAATTCGAAAGGATTTGACAAAAGCAAACAACTTTTGATTTCATCGCAGTTTTCGAGAATATTTCAAACACCTGCAGGCACTCCTTGGGTAATTGATGGCAAGACAAAGCATGCGAAGGACATTAACGGTGTTTAAACGCCTAAATGCTAGAGTTGAGTAATTGAATTGCCTGTTGATTAGGCTTTGAAATGATGACAACGTGGCTGCAAAAGGTGCTTTTAATTGGCTAGACATGAGATGTTTTTGTGCCCTCTGGCACTGTCATCAGCCAAATGACCGGCAAGGCCTAATTAGCCAGGAAATGAGCGACCAGAAGGTGGCAAAAACGGTAAACAATTTCCAAAAGTCCCCGTTTCCTCTGAATTGAATAAATCCGTTTCGGAACAAATTATTACAGGAAATTATTTATGCATTTCGTAATAGAATAATCGTCTAACACGATTTTCTGCATGGTTAAATGAAAGCCTGCATACTTCGAAAACTAGGTTTATTAAGTAAATTTTCTCTAAGTAAATTGCAAAATTAACTGTGACTTGAATATTAGTTACTGCTCCTAGGACAAAAATGCAGTAATGAAGTGGCATTATTATTCCTCAAGCATGAACGCTTGCAAATTGTCTTTGCAGAAGATTTCTCTTTATCAATGATGCAATGCGGTCTAAATAAACAATAAAAGTTGATCACAAAAGCGAAAAATTACGAGTAGAAGCGATTATGTCACGCGCAGTTATTTTCTGCAACAGCCACAGATCTGAGCTTAAAAAATGTGACTATTTTTCAGTATTTTTTAACTGTCTCATCTATTTTATGATTTTAGAAACAACTTTAAGTTTGTAACTGTGTCAAAAATAAAACGAAAAACTTTGTTTTTGAACGTTTAAGCACCTGAGTCTTAAATTTTGTTATTATTATTAAATTTGTTAATAAAATAGCAAACAAAAACAGGTTTTTTGTAAATAACTCCGAATATGTTAGAATTTATGTTAGGGTTGTTATAAGATAAAATGTTCGCTTTTTAATTCTGCATCGAATAATATAAAAATACACAGGGATTGCCATTTGAAATAAACAAAATAAAAAGCTCCAAAATTTAGATAGTTTGGAAATAACTTGTAAACATCCTGCAGTAATTCAAATCAATCAAACTTACTTAATAAGTTTGTTAAACCTTGTTTAACACTTACGTAGTAATAACGTCGTCAAAAAAGTACAGTTTTTATTTTTTAATAATTTTTAAAACTAAAGATGTAAAACCATTTTTTTTCTAACAGTAATCACTAAACCAATTTAAAAAAAAATTGGGGACATGTAAGAAGCTGAAAAGGTATCATAATGACCACAAAAAAATAATAGCATGCCATTCAAAAAATTTATTATTATGACGTCATACACTGTATAATCAAAAATATTTTCCTAAAATGTGTCCTAAAGTATAAGTGGAACTATTTTGGTCCATACCTATGCAAAATGATCCGGGGAATCGATTGGCATTGAGAAAATTGCCAAATTCCCAATAGTTTTTTAGTTATAAATTTTTGAAAATTTACCAATTTTTGCTTTTATTTGCAATTTGCTCGAAAACTATTAGTCGGCGAACAATAATCTTTTTTGAAAAAAATAGATAATTGATAGAGCTTTCAAACGATAATACACTTTATAGGGTTATCTCTAATAGTTCCGAAGTTATTGCTCGGTAAATGTTCCAGGTACCGAAAATTGACCAAAATCGTAACAAAAATTGAAAAAATCAAACATCATAAAATCGATCAAATAAACTTTTTGTGGACTTTTAACAACTCTAGAGGGATGTAAAGACTTATATAAGTCCACAAAACTATGATAGAACGAGTTTTAAAAAAATTAAATTTTTTCACTTTCTTGAAGGTGTTTCCTCAAAAAATTTTAGCAAAAAAAAACAGAATTTTAAATCCCGTGAAAAGTTGGTATAATACAGAAAATGAACCGCTGAATTCAGTGAAACAAACCGCATTTCTCTACGACTTTTAGTTTTTGAGTTATGAATTTTTTTTGTTGAATAAAATTTTCCTTTATAGAAACTGCCTATGTTAATTTTTAGCAAAAAATTTTAAAATGTTTTTTTGTTGAATAAAATATAAAAACTCCAGATTTAATAATAATTGAGCTACAGAAGACGGGAGCTGGGCTGGATCACCCTGTGTATATTATTTAGGAAAAAATTGTAAAAAAGTACCCAAAAATTGGCCAAATTAGGTCGAAAAAAAGACGTTCTTGAGCTAATAAAAGCTCAGCTTAAAACTTAAAATCTCTAAAAAATACACAAATCACTTCAGAGACGATTAAAAACCGATTTTCCCTTTAGAATGCTTTCCAAAAATTGAGAGAATTCGTCTCGACAATACGGTCGCCACTTCCTCTTACCGCGATGAAATCGCAATCCGATTTAAAATGGCATTAGTTCCGTGAAACATTACGAAATAATGCAATTTCACACAAATCATCAAAATTTGAGTTCAACAATCGATGATTTACTAATAGAAATTGCCGATAATTGAAGATGTAAAAAGTGGCGGTCTTCGATGTCCCCAATTGAACTCGCAGGTATTAGCTTTCACCACTGATAGATGAAGAGAGCAGACATAACAAAGCAAAATCTTGCTCTTAAGACAGTCGCGGACCGATCCTCAACGCGCGCGTTCAAACCCCGAGTATTATGTGAACCGATCAGTGATTTAACGTGCATCACAATGATGAGAAAATTGCTTAACTAGAACAAAATTGTGCAAAAATGACGGAAATACAAGAGAAAAGTACCGACGAAAACACGGACAATAAAAATTCGATAACCACCATCTCCTCGAAATTGTCCACCGACCAGCTCATCTGCAAATCGCCCCAAGAGTCGAACAGTTCGGTGAAGTCCTTGGAGAAGATCATCGTCGGGGGTGACGATGGCTCCTTGCTGTGTCTGGGGTTGCTCCAGTTCATCTTCGGGTTTCTGATGGTGGTTTTTGGGGGGTTGGTGCTGCAGTATGATGCCAGCTTGTCGCAGGTCAGTGCGTTGATCCACGGTTGCCTCCGGGTGTTACATAAATTAATTCTATTTAACTCGTGGTTATTTGCACTGATACGTACTTTCACAGGTGCATTTAAATTTTTTCACCTTGCTATTACTGTTATTACGCGGTTTTTTGATACAAAATGAGCAAACTCGGCCTGTTTCCGTTTTATGTGCGATTAGGTACAGAGGGAATTAAAGAGATGAAGAACAATCGCAGGTGCATTCTTTGACCCATGGCCTGAATTACACAGTAATAAAATAATTGTATCGCCTGATGTCGCCTAAGCATGATATTGCAATTAAGTCACTAAAAAATAAAATAGGCGATTTATTCAAAATAACGTGAAAAGTAATAATAAAGCGTCCCTAAAAACTAAATTTTGTGTCTACAACTTTTACAATTGTAGTTCGGAAGAGTTAAATGTAGGTATTTCAGAAAAGACGAATTGTATTTCTGAAAATAGTATTCCTAATCTAATTACTGGTGGAGGTTTTTGATTTACAAATGATCAGATAAATTCCATGGAAGCATCCTTATCACAAAGTGGGTTTATTTGATATGAATAAAAGTTGAATTATAATTCGATCCCACAAAATTTAATATTGAAATTTTTTTATTCAAATATTTAGATACTTTCTGAAATACAAAAAAAATATGAAGTACAATTGGATAATGTGTAGAAAACGTTTAAAATTTTAGACTCCGTGAAACACCTATTGAAAAAAGATAAGGAAAAACTTACTACCTACACATTTTCGTGAAAAACATCAGAAAAATTGAGAAATAAACCTACAATCAAAAGAGAAATTTCTAGGCAATTTTGAATAAAAGGTTACACTTTCCAGATTTTAACAAACAATACAAATAAGACGTCGTATTCATAAAAGTTCATTAAATACCCATTTTTAGCTTCCATCTAAATTTTACACATTTGTTTTAGATATACAGGGTATATCAGGGGTGTGTAGTCAGTCTGCAACTTTTTTGCTATTTGAATCAAAGTTACATTTTTTAGATAAAACGCCCTTATATTTTTTGCATATTTGGATTCTACGCAAAAAATAATTTAACTTTATATAAACTATGGTGAGTCTATTTCTTTTCGCTTCTTTACCATTTAACTTATCAGATTCTAGGCCAACAAATTTTTTTGTAATAACATATTTTTTTTTTAATTCTCGAAAAATATTTTAAATTTGCTATGCAAACCCCATACTGAATAAGAAAGAAAGAATAAGAAAGCTTATTAAAAATGCTATCGATACATGAAAAAAATACTTGGGGTTCCATTTGAAAAAATGAGTTATTCAACTTTTTGCGTTTTGGCACACTGTGTATGTTATTTGCGTTTTAATATTTAAAGTCCTTTATTTGCTAAAACTACAAGGTATTCTAAATTTTTCTATTACAAATTTGCCAGAAAATATTCATAGGGACTTCGCAGTAATTTTTAAAAAATTGGTCAAAAGTTGGATAATTCCGAAACGAAAAAAGATAGTCCCATAAAAGTTTATATAAAGTTACATTATTTTTTTGCGTAAAATCCAATTATGTAGGTGTTCCATTTAAAAAAATATAACTTTGGTTCACATCCTGTATACAACACCCTGTGTATAATAAAAATTCTATTAGTTTGTGGACTTTAATTCGATCTATCGGATAATTAAAACAGCATAGCAATATTTCAAATAGCAAAAAACTGGAAAAGACCCTTAAATTAAACGACGACAGAAACTTGGAAAAAGCAACGAAAAAGAAAGATTTTACTCTTGAATAAGCTTTAGGTGTTTCCTTATTTTCTTATGTAAATTTTGCCTAAAGGCTGTCTATAAATTCCATTTCAAGTAAGGATAAAACGTCAAGTAGCAAGTGATTTATTTTTAGAAATTTTCACCAGAGTTATGCTGGTTTTACATCAAAGAGGTTAACGTACGTTGACTTAAAATTATCAACCTTTCAATTATTGTTTGTTTACCAAATTTTATAGTTGGTAATCGAAGAACGAGGAATTCAAACAAACAGCAATATTAAAGCGGTATTGTTTTTATTCAGTGTTTCATACATTTATTCCAAAATTAATTTTCCCTTCCTTTTTAATCGAGTCTTTAAACAACCAAGTCATTGGACAATCTAGAATTTATATTAATTAATTATCAGATAAATACAAAAATACAAATGTTTAATTTGCATCAAGTCGGTTTCACTGCTACTCGCTTCGCAAACACAAACATAAAACATGTGCCACTTTAAATAACAAAACTATGTATTTTCCAACTTGACCTTTCTTTTGCCTAAAATTTTGAAACCAACAATAGGCCACGTTTCCTTGCGTTCACCGAAAGTATTTTAATTATCATTCGCAAAATAAAACAAGGAACAAAACAGGTCGACACCCAGACGTAATAATTATAGATAATTTATCCGTAATTATCGTAACTTTAATTGCCGCAATTATCGAAAACTTGTTAGTTGACTAACAAATAAACACCAAGTTTGGCCTGTTATTAGCGAAGTTTTCCCAAAGATGCGTAATCCAAGGCCTTTCCTTCACGATAAATCCACTTCGTGATAGGTCAGCTTCCCGACGATTTTTACCAATTTTCTGTTACCAGCTGGGGGCCGGCATCTGGGCCGGTTGCCTCGCCATGGCCACCGGAATCGTGGGCATTCTCGCCTCGGCCCGCGAGTGGTGCCCCCTCAAATCCACCCCCCAGAAAATCACCCACACGATTTTCCTGGCCCTGAGCCTGGTCAGCTTGGCCATCTCGCAGCTGGTGGTGGCCCTTGCCGCCACAGGCAGCGCCCGGGACATCAACAATTCGGAGTTCGACGAAGAAGTGGAGGTAAGGATGGCCTTCGAACACTCCTCGAGATTTCTTCGGAATGTGTAGCCTAGATTAACTCTCGTTTTCAACGAGGGCCGCGAGTCATGATTAATTTTTTCAGTACTATCACTTGACAAGGTTTTTTGCCAGGTGGCCACGACTCCGGTACCACCCGGAAAAATCTCGATTATCCTCCCGGTGAACTACATGAGCATTGTGTCCAACCTGGGGCTTTTGGCCGTTTCGGTGGCCGAGTTCGTGGTGGCGGCGGTGGCGTCGTATCGAAGCTCGAGGATCCTGTGTCCTTGCTTCCGGAAGAAAGGGGAGTTTGTGGAGGATTTAAACGCGCAAAGAAATGCCTTGGTCAGCTCCTGGTTGGGGAAACACAGTCCGCCGCCACTGTATGTGGTGGCGGCGCCAGCCTCGACTCTGGGAAAGGGCAGCAAGGTACAAACATTTCGCTTATTATTACTAAATTCGTGTCAAATTGAAAGTGATGGAAGATTCTAGACCGGTCGTTTGATCGAATTCCAGTCTTTTAGGTGCGGTCGAGAAAAAGTTTGCCTCAGGTTAACCGACATCTAGACCATTCAAACTAAAAAACTAACCACCTAACTGTTGAATTTTACCAAACTGGAGCTCGTTTCACACTTGAAAAAATCTCGGTGACACTCAATTTTTGCCCGAAAGGTGAAAGTCCCGATCATTGAACTTTACTAATATCTAATAAGCGTCCATACGTGAGGAAAGTGCTGAAAGTATTAATTGCAGGCATCCGGTGGTTTACCGGTACCAGTTTTCGCGCTACCGCACCATCAGATGGTACCGCCGCGGGCGGTTCCCTATCCGCTGATCCCCGCGCCGCTGGGCACCATCCCATCGCCCATTATCCCACCGGATAGGGATTTAGTGAGTTTTGAAAGATTTTGCAAATTTTGGTAATGAAAGTACCGCAGTTGCGCAGGAAAAAGAAGCATTTTTACTCGAGGTGCCCGCCGCGTGACCGCGCGCGGTCCAAGTCGAAGTCGAAGGAGAAATCAGTGACTGAAGAAGACGTCGTGAGGACCTATACAGGGCTTGACAAGGCAATTGCTGAGGAATTCATTGACATTTGCGACTCGAGAAATGTCAGCCTGTGCAGCGACGAGAGTTGCACAAGCAGTTGTCAAAGGAGTTGTAATGGGTGTAATATCAGCGATGGCGCCTCGAGGGAATATTTAGTTAACAACAGTAAAACATAAAAGATGAAATCGTTCAAATGTTTAACATACTGAGCTTTGAAGAAACTTATTTACAGATTTTTCTGAACTGTATTTAATGAAATAATTGTATAAATGTGTGATATGTTGTGAATAACGTTTATAAATAATGATTATTAAAAGCGTTAAAAACACCTTTTTTTTAATACGTATTTTCACATGCAGGAGATAATTAAAAGTGTCCGCCCAGCGAATTATTAAACTTAATTTATTAAAACTCCCTCAAAAATTCCCAAAAAATAAAACGACACACATATTGTCCTTCGTGTTGAAAATTAAATATCATAAAAAAATGCATCTGACTGGAGATAGAACCGAATTTATGATCTGTCTCAGGTGATCAGTGGAAAAAAAGACTGCCAATAAATTGAGACGAATGATAATTTATGAAAACAAAGAACAAAATTAAATCTTCAACAAGTGGATATACCTACAAATTGGTAAATAATCCTCAGTCTTCGTTTTTTATTTATTAATATTTGAGTATCCGTGCATACTGCATATGCAATACAGCCTCCCTTAATGGACAGCTCCAAATAACGGACACCTCTTCACAACGGACATTTTTGAAGAACGTAACTAAACTTATATTAAAATTTCCACCTCCCATTAGTGGACACTTCTCCACAACGGACAATTTAAAATTCCCCATCGGTGTCCGCTGTTGAGAGATTTTACTGTGCAAAAATTACGTACATTTTTTAAACGAGCTTAGTATAACACCTCAAAAAAAAAGCTTATTTTTGGGTGAGGTTAAAGATAAAAATTTGCCTAAACGTTCGAAAAATGCATAAATAATAGCATTTCCGACTGAATCAAGCAATTTTTCGCCTGATTTTTGGCAAATCATTGCGTTTCTGGATAAAAGAAAATGTGCAAATCGATAAGCCAGAAAAAATAAACCAGTCGATAAACCACAAAAGCGACAAAATAACTATGTATTTTTCTAATACTTAAAATATGTAACGCAATTTTCACAAGTTATCCACTTAGAGCAAATACCTGGAACACTTGCGATGAACAGCGTCGTCCCACCTGTCCTGTGGTTTTATGCCCCCTTATCTATATTATCAGGATTTTTCTAATAAAGCTTCATTACTTATCAGCGATCAACGAGGGCATTCTAGTAGTTGCGACGAAAGAAAATGAATGTGTTTACAGAAAATAGAGTGACTTTTAGATTGTCAGGATTCAATTATCACGAAGTTTCATTGGTAATTGACGATCAAAAAATTGAGATCAGTCCTTTAGATCCACAAATGGGTGTTACAACAAAAGTATACGCGAACAACATTTTGGGATGTACAAGTGAAAATAACACAATTACTATTAATTTTCGTAACGTGCCATCGCACATATTCGAATTCGGATCGGCTCAAGCAAAGGACCAAGCTTTCCAGCTAATACGACGTCTACTCATGTAAGAAAACGTTCTAATTTCACTTTATACAAATAAAAAAAATAATTCAATTGTACAAAAACTCCTAAATTTTTATGGGAAAGACCTGCATTTTTTATTTTTTAGTGTGTTGATTCTTAATTTGTTTTAGTGAAAATCCACGTCGAAAAAACACGTAATCGGTTGATGTCATTGACTATAAATAAAATATATACTTTATGCCCATGGTGATTGATGAGGTGATTTTCAAACTGCAAATTGCGACAAAATTTAATAAGAGATAACTACTTACAGATAAAAAGCTTTAACGATGTCGATTTTTATTACAATTTCAATACCAATTCCTACCTTTTTCTTTTTTATACTGTTTAAATTTCTTTAGGAAAACCTATTTAAATAAATAAATACTTCACCAGACTCTCTTGAAGTTTTTACCTGACAATTCCTATAAAGATGCTAGTTTACAATTTTTAACATAGAGAATAAAATGCGTAGAAATATAGTAAAATGTTTCTTTTTGAGCCCATTAGTGCTGGGTAAGGCAAAGCCGGATAATTAAAGAGCTGTTTGAACTTAGAACTGCTTAACTACTTATCATTAAACAAGCCTAGGATTGTGGGATTCCCGGAAATTGATATAAATGTGTATCTATCCAAAACGTATTTTTTTTAAAAGCCAATCAAAAGTAAAAAAAGATAAAACAAATTAAGTAAGTGGCATAAAATATGTACACTAGTATTCCATGAGAAACCCAGTCATTCCATACATTACCGGTATGTTATACTTAAAATTAGTCGTCTCTGCCAGGACATGAAATAAATTTATTCGACTGTTTTTTGCGTTCTAATTTATGTTTTCCTGCCAATTATTAAAAAAGCATAGAACGAAAAACAAAGACGAATAGAAACAAAAAATTCTGCATCAAAAAATCCCAGGAAAAAAGTCATTTTTAAAGTTGCAACTGCACTTCTTTTTTATTTTTTTCAATAATAATTTAAATTATTCGTCTAAAGAAGGAATTTGGAGTTATGTGATAAATTACTGCAAAATGAAATACAAACTGAGTCTAGTAAGTCTAATAAATTTTTATTACAACTCCGAAAAAATTTGATAAATTAATAAACTTTTAATACAACTCAAAAAAATTGAATCGTATTCAATAATCAAAACTTTACGGTATAACAATATTAAAAGTAAACAGATTAAGATCAAAGACAAGCTTAAAACAGCTCAATTACAAAAGGTTCACAGTAACCATATTGACACAAGAAAACAGTCCCATCTGCAGCCCTACCATAACCATATTGACATGATACGCGTCTTTCAGTTCTTCCTGAGTAACCAATCTAAAAAAACATTTGTCAAAGAACGACTAGTTACTTTAGACGTACTTTTTGATGTTGTAGTACGTTCGGTTCATGATATAGGCCCCAGAAATATTCGATACAATCACAATGATAATATACTGATAATCATGAGGTAGCAACACTGGTAAATGGTGACGCGGTTGGGCATTAGCCAATATAAACAACGGTATCATCGTAACCATTCTTAGTGCAACAAAAGCGATCCAACCAACATTGCTCAGTTTCTAAAATTTGTAAAAAATTTATAACTAAATTGGGGTTTAAAACTCTACCTACAAGATCGAATCTAAACGCTATGTTTCGTCCAACCAAATCGCAAATTCCTGCCAACCAGTAACTTATAACCGGAATGAAGTAAACGTCGTTCCAAGGCCCTTGTCCCTCGCCTTCTGACACGACCAAAGCATTGGGACAAGCGTCAATTGTGAATATAAGAAGTCCCATGACAATAATCGGCGACCATATAATTTTCAACAAACGCCAGCCCTCTTTCAAAGAGACTCGCTTTTCCTTAGAACCATCGACATAGTTTCGCATGTGGTGCAAATAAAATTTATTTTTCCCGGTGAAAATGATAAAAATTAGTGTTAGACCAACCACACCAACACCCAGCAAAAAATACAGCAAGGCACTGTGTTGCACCGACAAACCAGAAGCCAGAGAAAAAATCTGAAGACTGGAAGTAGTTATTCTCGCTAAAGTGCCCCCTGTCAAGTACGGGGCCAAATAACTTTGGGGGAAGTTGGCCAAAATCGTGTACACAGTGATCGTAAAAACGGCATTCAGTGCTAAAAACGAAATTAAGAGACTTGTTAATTGCCAGAAACCACCCACAGTTAATTCCAGCTGTGATCACCATAACCAGCCCGAAAAACTCCTCTTGCCCTAAACTATCAGTTAGAAAAAAGCACAAAAGTCCGCCCATACTCACAAGAATCCGTATCAATTTCCACAAAAACGGACAAAATCGCGAAAAGCACGAATATTATTGAAAAAATTCCAATCACCCGCACTCTGACTCGGATCAAGTGCCCGAACAAAACCCCCACGATCAAAAAAGCCACTTCTGTTATTTCCAAAGTTATGTTAATCGAGGCGTTAAATTCCGCCTGCAGGTACGTCCGAAATTCCGAATTCGTTTCATTAATTGAAGTGTTTCGGAACTTGTACATCCAAAACTAAAAGTGGGCTTATGTACTGTTTTAAAGCTCGTCACTTACTTCAGTCGCTGTGGTAAAAAAGCTCCAAGGCAGGAAATGAACAAGCCCCAGGAAGAAAAATAAAATGTAAACTAGGTGGAACCGATCTGGCGGAGGGTCCAGGTCCGGTTTTTCCTTCTTAATTTCACACA